>NC_090185.1:41225710-41315710 GCF_024679245.1 Pseudorasbora parva | reverse complement strand
AAGAGAAAATATCAAATCCGGCAGGTTACAAAGTATCCGTCAATTTGGACACTTTTCTTATGGGTCCAAATAACTTTGTGTGACATTTTGACAAAATTTCACAGACAAACAGACGTCAAAAACCATTCAGCTTTCTTTTGCTCAATGTGCCGATTCCGCATGACCAACTTGAACCCGAGACTTGAAATATTTCATCCTCATGCAATGTTCCTGATCTCGTAAAGTCTTATAGTGACGAAAATTCACCAAACAATGTTAAATGTAACTGTATATTTATGGTGCTTGTAACAACTCCAACTCCAATGAAATACACATACTAATGAAGCTCCAACTTAAAAGTCATTGAATAAAGGAATCTGTCAAATTCATAAAAGTAAATGTCTATTAAACTAATAAGCTAGTTGTTAAGGAGGAGCAACTATTAACAAGCCTTTCTTTAGATTAGATTAAATTATTTGATTGTCATTGTACAAACAAACACAACTAAATTATGTACTTTCCAAAGTATACAGTTAAAAGCATAAAGTTAAAGGGAAAAAAAAAAGTGTATTTAAAATGACGGCCATATAACACACAAATTAAATCAAATGCTATTACACATAATTGATAAATGACATAAAGTGTGTTTGGGGGGTGTTTTCAGTTCAATGTTCAGCAAAGTGACATCATAGGATAAAAACTGCTCATGAATCTTGTGGTGTGAGTTTTGATAGACCTATAGCGCTTTCCAGATGGCAACAGTTCAATCAAATGATGGGCAGGGTGATATGAGTCCTTCAGAATGTTGTGTATTTTCTGCAGGCCACAGGAGGTAAATATGCTGTGGGTAGGCAACTATTTTTTTATTTTATTTTTTATTTTGTGTGATGATGTTCGGTGCAGTATTTATGACTCTGCAAAGCCTTTCTATCAGCCAGACAGTTGCCTCCATACTATACACAGTACAACACTGTAAAAGTTAAGTTTACTCATTTAATTTGAGGAAAAAAATACCTTAGTTTAATTAAGTTTAACAAAATGATTTTGAATGTTTTTCATTCATTTACCTTTACTAAATGTTAAACTGTTTGTGGAGTTTTTTAATCTTTCTCTGCTGAGATCGCCAGCGATTTAATGTCTTACTTTATCTTCAGTTGATTTCATCTAAGGCTGCTGCTTAAGTCAGTTGTAGTTCTTGTGTTTCAATGTCCTTCAGTGGTTCTGCTCATTATCACCAGGTGTTCATCACTAATCTGTAATTATCACTTATTTAATCACTTAACAATATGGTTATTATCCAATTATCATGCTGGGAACTAGAAATGTTCTATAACTCATTCAGTTGTGTTTCAGTTAATCTGTCCACATGGTGTTCGGTCATATTTGATTGCAGTGAACTCATTCTTATTTAGTACATATAACTGTTAGGTTTGACAGTGCACCATTCTCCATCTAATTTGTAATGATTTGATAAATAAACAGGAATTTTGAGGAATTTGTTAATGTGATACAAGTATGGAGCTTCCAGTGACAACTGTGCTTTCCAGTTTTTGTGCATTGGAATATTTTAGTTTATCAATCTGTGACGTTTTTACGATCAAAACATTATAAAACACAGTTTATTTCAGTTGCCAAATTGGATTAGCCATGCTTTGTTTCAATATTGATTATATTTCCAGAACAGAGTGTGTTAGTTGTGTTGTTTTTTATTAGTCTTTTGTCTTTATAGATTCTTAAAGAAATGGGTGTGCTATCATTTTGACTGTAAAAACCCTCCAAGTGTGCATTTTGAATAAAAGTGAGCACATATCCGGCAACCTACGGTGATTTTGGAGAAAGTCTGGAAGACATCAGTATTTGCACAGCCCTTGAAAGACATCTGAAAACCCCTTTGTTTATGGGAAACAAAATCTGGCTTGGTTTTAACATCACCATATCAGTTTACCTCCCCTGCCTCTTGAGTTCAGTTTTCTCAAGTAATCTTGACACACACACACACACACACACACACACACACACACACACACACACACACACACACACACACACACACACACACACACACACACACACACACACACACACACACACACACACACACACACACAGCCAGGCCATTAGAATTACATCTGACTCACACGTTGCACTTACCTGTTTATGTGGGGTTCTGGGGTGTATCTACATAAACAGCTGCCATGGATTTCACTGGTGTCCATGCATGTACATTGTTCCTGGATATTGTCACTGTGGCATCGTAAAATAAGACAGACTGAGAAAAAACAAAGGTACTTTGGACAGTAAAGGCTTGATCACAGAAACTATTGAAACAGAAAATTGTCATAAAACATTTGAGTGTAACCAGCCTTGCTTGACCCACTCCTTGTGAGATTCGAAACGTGGTCCTCAGCGTGGGAGGTTTACTCACACAGCTCTTACTAGCTGGCCTCCGTTAAACTCACCCCCTAAACCTCCCTCTCATCTGTGTCATGGCACCAACATAATCACTGGTTTGCTCACACAGCTCTTACTAGCTGGTCTCCGTTAAACCCCCAACCCCCCCTCAAACTTCACTCTCATCTGGGTCATGGCACCAATGTAACCCCTGGTTTACTCACACGGCTCTTACTAGATAGCCTCTGTTACATTCACCCCCCTAAACCTCACTCCCATCCGGGTCACGGCACCAATGTAACTTCTGGTTTACTCACACAGCTCCTACTAGCTGGCATCCGTTACACTCACCCCCCTAAACTTCACTCCCATCCAGGTCACGGCACCAATGTAACCCCTGGTTTACTCACACAGCTCAAGACAGTTTGCTTTTACTGACCGGCCTCCGTTACACTGAACCCCCAAAATCTCACTCCCATCTGAATAGAGGGACAGAAAACACCCAGATGTCATTATAAAATATCTTAATTTGTGTTCTGAAGATTAATGAAAGTATTAAGTATTTGGAATGACATGAAGATGAGTAAATTATGACTTAATTATGAATAAAAAAAAATTGGTGAACTATCTAAACTAAGATATAGAGCATTTGCTTTTGCTTTTGCATTTTTATTTGTATTTTTTATTTATTATAACATGATTGTTAATAGGCTTTGAGAGTTTTCTGTTTTGATATTCTTAACAAAAACATCTCAATTTCAAAAGATAAAGGGCATTGCAGAGTGCAAGTGAACCGATAGCTGTATCTTCACCTTTAATGCACATCAGAAGGTAGGCTACATGAAAGATCCAGTACCAAAATGTATCAACTTCATTCGCCCGAACTAGCATTTTACCAATGTAAAGACTTCAATAAAACGTCACATTTGTGAATATCACGTTTTTGAATGTCACATTTACCTCATGAAACCCGTTAAGCGTCCACAGCTTGTTTGCTGCTTTTTCGTTCACTTTATATAATATATATATATATAGGCTATATCTTGAGACTGTTCATGATAAACTGTGGTTTCCTGATATTTTATCATATTTGTGTAGCTTCTTTAAATTATGATTGCCAGTAATGTTTGAGCAAAGACTACAAATACAATATCATGCTAGCCTAAACATTTCTGAGGAGAACCTGAAATAAAATCAGGCGAAGTATAAACTGTCAAAGATGGGTTAAATAGAAAATTCCCCAGACAGTTTAACATATTCACTACCATCAAACACAGTCTGTTCAATTTCATGTGGCCTGTTCTCACAAGCTGAAAATTGAGACTTCACGATGCTGCACATTGTCCTCTAGAACTAAGTAGACGGGATAATGTAATTTCAGAATAAACAGGATTTTTGGAAGGTTTACAAGGCTTGCTGGCACAATGCAAAAAGAGCGTGTCACAATTTAGATTCCACAATAGTGTGAATATTGTGAATAATCTATCAAGTCTCATAGTGCCAAATTACTTGGAGGAGATCTTTGGAGAAATCAACAAGGTGTCTAAATATAATGGATGTAGGCTAATGAGAGCTGTGCAAGAAAAACGTCTCAGTTACCTATGTAACCCTCGTTGCCTGAGGAGGTGTCACAGAGACCTGTGACAAGTGACTTTTATTATGAAAGGACTTTTATTTTGATTTGGACTCGCTACATCAGCTCATACCTTTTGCATTCATCTCTGTCTTGCGCAAGAATATCCATCAGTTAACACAGAAATGTTTGTAGTTCCACCTGTGTGTGTGTGTGTGTGTGTGTGTGTGTGTGTGTGTGTGTGTGTGTGTGTGTGTGTGTGTGTGTGTGTGTGTGTGTGTGTGTTGTTTGAGGCTCTTTGTCCACATCCCTGACATTTTGTTTGTTGTTTCGAAGTTAAATGTTTTGTTACTTTGTGTTTGTGCAATACAAAAGAAACGTACAACAAGTGTTCATATTAAACATTTTATTTTTATTTTATTTTTATTTTATTAAATACATCCATTTACAAATACAAACAAATACATATACTTACGTATTGGTTCATCTTCCCATTCCAAACAGTCAAACTGTGAACAAAATCAAACATTTACTTCCCGCATTTTGTATATCCCGTTCCCGTCACTAGAAGGCGCAGTTCAACTGTTTTTATCAACTGCAAGATCTAAGAAAGTGCCCAATGGCAGTGTCAATGTCATGGGCATGCTGAATTTGCATAGCGGACTCTGCCCCACGGCGTGGGTATAGAGGGAATGCATCGACGTCACTTTCCCGCCGTAACACGCCCCCTCAGCCAGGGCTGAGTGGCAGAAGAGCGGCTGCGTGACTGGAGTTAGTGGAGGAAAACACGAGTAGAGCAAACAATCCTTACAACTTACCAAAGATTCAGTGATCCATTGATAATGATATGCAGCCAGGAATCGTGTTTTCCTGACATTTTTAGGAGCCTCATTTCGACAAGAATGTTTATAACTGTCATTCATCACATTTTTCAAGTGAATCCCGCATGTATATGTGAATGGGTCCGTGTTTTGAAGCATGTAGTGGTGGTAATATACTTTATATTCACTAAAAGCTGTCACTCATTCAATAAACACAATCTCACAAAGTTCTGCAGTTATGTTGGTATACAATGAATCTCTTATTTTCACAATGTCTGCACTTACAGAGGATTGCTGCGCGTGTTTAACTGAACTCAGCGCCTGGACAAATGCTCGAGCGATGAGTGATTCCAAATTGAACACCTGTGATTGGCCAAATCCGTTGTAAAAGTCTACAAACATGTCTATGATTGGCTACATTACTCACCGAGTCGAAAACACGTTGGAAATGTAATCATTTGACGAGTGCAAATACAGATACACAATGGATCTTTTGCTAGCTCCTTTTCGCTGATAATATGCAATTATTACGAATTCTTACAGAGGATTACATATCCTAGACAAGCAGTTATGTGCAGCGATTCACTAAAAGCAGAAGATGCAGCAGTTGGCAGTGGTTTGAGTGAGAAAATTACACGCTATTATCAAGTCCGTCTCAAGCTCAGAGCAGCAATGACTATGCGATCCGTGGACAAGCCTCCCCCTACCCCCCTTCTGGCGCCGGGCCCGCTGCATTCGCGCTGTTAACCAATGCTGCCTCTCAGTCTTTCTGCCACTCAGCCGGGTGTAATCACAGTCACTCCAGCTGACGATGACGTCACGTGCATTCCCTCTATAACAGGAAGTACGCTGGCATGATCGCATTATGTTTACCTGCTGAGGAGCCAAGACTGAACTCCCGGCCGTTTCAGCGGTACAGCGGATGTAGCAGAGGGATGTTACGTCTCCGTTCCCTCCTCCGGGAACAAGGGTTACATATTGTGGTGGAGGGGGCGTGGTTTCGCGAGGTCTGTAGCGGGAGAGAAGGTACAGGGCAGAGCGGGGAGTAAGTAGGTCAAGTGAAAATGAATAACACCTGTGTCTAATTGCAGTAATTGGCTTGGAGAGACAGCACAAAAGCCGCTGCGGGAGGAGAGAGAGGGTGAGAGAGTTTGGACTGGGACTAGATGCACAGGCTGAGCCTGAGACGAGATACAAGAGAGTTTATGAGCTGTGATAGTGTGTTGGAGAGATGAGAGTTTTACGCCCTCGTGCGTGTTTATGTTTACCAGTTGTATTGTGAAAAATAAAGTTTCTAATCCCAGTCATACCGACCCCACCTTCTTCCTTCCCCACAAGAGAGTTAAGAGCCACAAACTTTGTTACACTGGTGCCGAAACCCGGGAGGGAAGAAGAACGCCGCCGCCGTTATGGAGACGCCGTCAAGAACCCCACTTGCGGACCTGGTACAATCACTCGCTGGTCTTCATCAGGAAACTCACCAAGATCTGCGGGCCGTAAGGAAGGACTAGAACAAGAGGTTTGAGGCGCTCCTCCCGGCCCAGCATGAAGACCGCGAGCTGTTCCGAAGCTGGATGGACCGGGAGATTCGAGCCGTCCACTCCCGCACCACCGACTCGGTGGCCGCCGTACCGCTAACCAAGATGGGGCCTCAAGATGATCTGGAGGCCTTTGTGGATCTCTTTGAGCGGACCGCCGAGCTCCGGGGATGGCCCAAGGCGGACTGGCCAATGCGGCTCCTGCCGCTGCTGTCCAGAGAGGCGCAGGTAGCCGCCCACCAACTGCCAGTCCAGAATCTCCTGGTCTAAAAAGACCTGAGGCGGGCGATTCTCCAGCGGGTCGGCCGGACCCCGGAACAACATCGCCAGCGGTTCCGGACCCTGGCCCTCGAAGAGTCCGGTCGGCCCTTCGTCTTCGCCCAACAGCTCCGGGACTCGTGCCGCAAGTGGCTGATGGCCGGCGACAGCAACGTCGAGGAAGTCATCGATCGAGTGGTACTGGAGCAGTTCGTCACGTGGCTTCCCCGGGAGACCGCGCAGTGGGTCCAGTGCCACCGCCTGGCGTCGCTATACCAGGCCATCCAATTGGCGGAGGACCAGATGGTGGCGTGCTGCAGGGTCGGCGAGCCCTTACCAGCGGCATCTCTCTCTCTCCTCTCTCTCTCTCTTCCCCTGTCTCTAACCCGGCCCTCTCTGTTTGTTAGAGTTGTTGAGTGTTAAAATAAGGTGAATAAAATAAAAAATAAGGAACATCCTGGTTTGTTTTTTCGCTCTTCTTTATTCTTTTTTTATGTATTATAGAAGTATCGGATCGGGACTCGGTATCGGCAGATACTCAAAATCAAATGACTCGGACTCGGACTCGAAGGCAAAAAAACCTGATCGGGACATCCCTAGTCGTAACCCAAAGGTTTTCTTGGGTACAATGAAGTAGGGGCTGTAAAAGCTGGACTCCATCTCGGGCTGCAGGGTGGCAACCTCCACACGAATGACAGGGGCATTGTGCCCCACCATGGTATAGCGGACTCCCTGATAGCGGGGAGCAGCCTGCGCGAACTGAATCGCCGAACACTTTTGGGCCGAGAACTTTTGGGCTCAGAACTCAACCAAGCCACCGAATAGCCCAAACTGGGATATGTGAGCGTCAAGGAACCGGGTTTGCTCACCGTCGCGCATATCAGCCAGCTACAGGTGTCTCTCCTGGACCACAGCTGTGGACATCACCTGACCCAGGGAGCGTGCGGTTACCTTCGTCGCTCGGACAGCGAGGTCTGTGACGGCCTGTGAGTCCTGGAGCAGCTCTGCCCTCATTCATATCACACAGCAACTTGGCCTGGTAGGCCTGAAGAGTTGCCATGGCATGCAAAGAGTTGGTGGCCTGCCCCACAGCGCTATAGGATCTACAGCTGCATAGAGTTCATTGAGTCTTGACCGTAACAAAGAGATGGGCATGTTCCTACAGTGGGAACATGACATATCCACTAATGCTGCCTGTGCGTGCTGAAAGCCCAAACACGTCAGACAATGATAGTGCCCATCGGAAGGCGGAAGAGAGGGACCACACCCAGAAGCACACAGGCCAGACATACTAAAAAGGACGTGCCACTTGGGAACTTTTTTGTGAGAGGAAACCCTGCAGTCGATGCCGAAGCGCCCAGGGAACCGCACACCAGCTGGATGCAGACTGCTGCAGATCAGCAAGCAGGAAGTATGCGATCGCTGGAACCCGCTGTCACATCAACACCGACTGGAAGGCTGCTCGTCTCGAAGAAGCTGACAGAGTCTCAGAAGACTTTGAGGAGTGAAGAGTGCATGTGCTCTTGGCTCCAAAGCAATAACATAATGCAATCGTGCCAGTGTAGTTCCTGTTATACCCATGCGGTGGGGTGGAGTCAGCTATGCAAGCTACAGCAGGAAAACAATGAAAAAACAGAAAAAGCAACTGAAAACCTTTCCTTTTGAAGTGTTTCACAGTGTTCCACTGACTAAAATACATCGAATTTTACATAAACATTAAAAAAAAAAACTTCACTTTCCTTCTTGCATGGCATAAAAATTATGCTTTGAAGAAAGATTTCTGCTCTTTTATATACATTTGAAAATGTTGTGCATACAACTCTTGCATTACATTCACACACACACACTTCACACACAAAGCTATTGTATGACTATAATGATATATTAGTTATTTTACTGTAGACTTAGCTGTGATTTTGTTTTGCAATCTCTTTTTGTATTCCACAGAAGAAAGAAATACATATAGGTTTGAAATGACATGAAGTGGTGTAGTAAATTATGACAGAATTTTCAATTTTGGTTTTCAATTTTAAGTCTTTAAAGAGGAGTGGCCAACACTAGATCAAGCACAGAAGATGTTGACTTTTCTATCAGACATCTTTAAAGTGAGTGCACAGCATATTGTGTCATAAAAACATCTATTAGCTCTATACGGACGGGATTCTGTTACACTTAATGCATTTTTTATGTGCATGTGTGCATCTGTGTTGTGCTTGTAACCTCATTTTATTACCTTTAAATGATACGAATGATGTCAGTGGTTAGACTTTACCGGCTATCACTCACAAAGAACCTAAATGCAAACCAGCCCTGTGAATATACTGTGTCATGTGATGGTACCCATCTGTACGACTTAACTATTCTTAGTGGTACAAAGTGCTCTCAAAAAGAGAGCATTGGAAATGTAGGACGCTGAATAAACAGATTAAAATGAAATCCAGAAATACAATTTCCACCAAATAAACAATGAAATATAACAACAATGTTTTATTGCTGTGGCTGCTTTGCTATTCGCTTTCAATTCTGTGGACAAGGTTTGTGAACATGTCAGAGTTAGAGACTCACTGACATTTATTCATTGCAAAGCATACTTGCTGAAGTAAACAGCAGAGGAAATGGAACTTGATTATAAGTGAACAATTAATTAATAATTTGATGCATTTAATTGGTAATTGGTATTTTAATGTATTTAAAATAAATAAATATATAATACTATAAATATATAAGACTATAACCCTTGTTTCCTAAGAAGGAAATGAAACACTGCGTCGTAAGAACAACACTTCAGAGCATGCACCCAGCATAGCACGTCTGAAGCATGAATGAAACTAAGACCAATCTTGATTGGTGCTACATTATGACGTAGTATGTGACGGCAATCACAGAAGTGCAAAGGGACGCCAGTTCACAACAGCGCTAGCTTTTTTGGCGATGAAGGAAGTCGCTCCCAGACATGGAGAGGCGTGGCAAGGCGACGCAGTGTCTCGTTTCCTTTCGAGTGAACTTGCACTGCAGTGGGAAGAGTACCCACTATGCCACCACAAACCATGTTTGGCCTAGTGTGAAGCTTTAACCCAGGCACACTTAGGAAGAAAGCACCCTAGCGCTTGGAATCGCAGGGAGATGCAGACTATATAACCTAATAAAAGTATGTGGGGTAGCCCAGCCGGCTGCCTCACAGATCTCTTGAAACGGGAACCCTATATGAAAGGCGATCCAGTTACGGAGTGTCTGCTTGGACGTGGGCAGCCCCTCCTTAGGAGACCCAAAGCCCACTAACGGTTGGTCCGACCTTCTCCACTGTGAAGAATTCTGCAGATAAATATGCAGTGCTCTGACTGGGCAGAGCAGATGAAGCCTTTCCCCTTAATCCAACACATGAGGTGGAGGATGAAATGTTTGCAGGAACGTAGGGTGTGTCACATTAGATGGCACCTTGGGCACATAGCCTGGCCTCGGATGAAGGATGGCCTTAACCCTTAGGGTTCTGAGCTGTTTTGGGGCCCTTTAGAAGTTTGGACATGCTCTGACATTTGTACTTTATTCAGTTGCTTATAAAAATATTAATGGCAACAGTGTAATTACAGTGTAACTGCATTATGAATGAGCTTCAGGTATGTGACTGAGATGGAGCTAAGCAATAGGAAGAAGGACATATATTTTGTTTATTTAGAATATTGTCAACAAAGGCACATTACAAAGGCCTATTATATTTTAAATTATCGAAAGATTTGACTACACTCCAAACATACTCTTCTTATTTGGTATTTATTTCTTGTTTTCAGTCCAAATATAAAAATAAATAAATAAATAAAGCTTAATTTACTAGATAAGTAAAATGACAATATATTTGTTCTTGTTTTCTAAAAATCAACAATTTGTGAATTTTTTTGCTTAAAAGAAGCAAAATGATCTGCCAATGGGGGACAACAAATAATCGTATGGTTAGTATAAAGCAGGTTTTGCTAAGAAGCTGCTTCTGAAAAAAAGATTGGTACCAACTATTCGTGTTACTGCTGCGCCTCTAGAAGAAGTGAGTGTAGTTTGAATCGCCTAATGATTAATGCAGCTAAAGTTTACAGGGCAAGTTAAATTATGGCATGCTTTGTGTATGACATTCTCAATATAGTTCATAATCCCACGTTTATAATGTACAACGCATAATGTACAATTTAGACAGAAAAGGCAACACAGAAATTGAACGGTAATTTGATAGAAGACTCAAGATTAGTTTTTATTTTATTTTTTTTTTATTTATTTTTTATAGGAGTTACTGTAGCTGTTTTTAAACTATTTGAGATTTCTCCAGATTTCAAGCATTTATTTAAAAATGTGACCAGCTCTGGACCTATTGCATCAAGTATTAACTTAAAATATTGTGGGTGAATAATATCATAAGGAGAAGGATGGTTTTTAAATTTGCTACAATTTCTTTGACTGTTTCCAGGGAAACAGGAGCAAATATTGACCAGCTGTAAGGTGGAGCAGCAGTTATCAGGGGTTTACTATTTGAAACCTGAATTTGGGCTCCCAAAGTTGCAACTTTGACCTCAAAATAAGACATAAAATAATCACACAGAGCAATAGATGGATTATGAAAGTTGTTAACAGGAGGATTCAATGCAGAGTTTATAACAGAAAAGAGTATTTTTGGAGTGTAATGATGATGCTCTATGAGATTTGAAAAATATGCATTTTTAGCCCTCTTTACTGAGTTCTGGTATGTTGTTAAATAGTCCTTAAAAATGTCATAAGACACTTGAAGTTTATTGTTTTTCCTAAATATTTCCGCTTTTCTACATTCTTTCCTCACTGAGCGGATATCTTGATTTATCCAGGGCTCAGATTTGGATTTTGGTTAAAAAAGTTTATAGGGTGCAATAGAGTCTAAAATCTCAGTCCAAGCACTGCTTAAAGTAGAAAGGTGTTTTTCAGCATCAAGGACGAACAAGTAGATTCAATCGCAGGTGTAGTACCGGATTCCTTATAACATCGAGTGAAGTCCTCAGTAAAAACCCGGGCTCTACTTTAGTCTATTCTGATTTGGAGAGGAATTGAGGGAGAGTCCAGTTTAAAAACAATGGGGAAATGATCCGAGATTAGAGTTTCAATAATTTCTGTATCGGTGATTATCAGTCCAGAGGATAAAATTAAATCCAATGTATGTCCTTGGATATGTGTAGGATGCCTAACCCATTGTGTCAAATTAAAAGAGTCAATAATATTCTGGAATTCAGATGTAAGAGGTTTAGAAGGGCAACACAGATGAATGTTGAAATCTCCTAGTAGAAGGATACGGTCATATTTAGTCAGAAGGTCTCCAATAAACTCAGAGTTCCTCATTAAAACCTTTGGATAAATGAGATGGTCGATATATCAGTGCTAGAACAGTTGGATCGGACCAGTCAAATAGCAAATTCTGTGCTTCAAAGCTTGAGTAAGAGATGGATAAAAGCGTCCGACATTTCTGTTTATAGCGTTCCCTCGTATTAATAGCTAAACCACCACCTCTACCAGAGAGGCGGGGAGAGCTATAAATCAATCAATCAATCAATCAACTTTATTTATATAGCGCTTTTACAATCACGATTGTGTCAAAGCAGCTTCACAGTGTCAAACAGGACAATATTGCGACAAAATTAGATTTGGCTGTACAGTCGTACTGGAGAGAACAGTGATGTTATCAGCTTATTTTAATTTATCATATAACGACAATGTTGGCAGATCAGTATTATAGTTTATAGAATTAAATAAAACCTAATACATACATTTTATTTGTATAATTAGTTGAATAACTTTGATCATAATTTTAGTGTCCCCAACTGAGCGAGCCAAGCCAAAGGCGACAGTGGCAAGGAACCAAAACTCCATCAGGGCGTGATGGAGAAAAATAAACCTTGGGAGAAACCAGACTCAGTCGGGGTGCCAGTTCTCCTCTGGCCTATTAACACACCGTGTAGGATTATTATTCTGGTAACCTTACAGGTCAGAAATCATATTAGATCGGAATATTCAAAATGTCACGGTATCCCGGAAGAGATGGGTTTATTTAGGATGGGGCGTCGATTACACAAGAGTATGAATACATGAAAGATCGGAGTTATTGCGCCTGAGACGGGTTTTTTTTGCATGACGTGCCGGTGAGGCAAATTTGGAGGAGACACCAATTGACACGGCTCAGCAGACACTCCAGGATGTGTTGGTCATGTCCAGGCAGGTCCACCATCCGATCTGGACAGGACCCAGATCCGGGATAAACCTCGGGAAAAACAGAGAGACTAACATTAGTGTGGATGCCACTCTTTTTATGATGTGACGAGTACATCAGGTGTTATGGGAAGTGTTCCCGGTTCCGGCTGACCTAGTTAATGCAGCCTAACAATCAGTCAATTGAATTGAATAATGAAATTTAAAATGTTCTATGTGTATGCCATAGTAAAGAGATGTGTTTTTAGTCTAGATTTAAACTGACAGAGTGTGTCTGCTTCCAGAACAATGCTAGGAAGACTATTCCAGAGTTTAGTTGCTAAATAGTAAAAGGATCGACCGCCTGCAGTTGATTTAGATATTCTAGGTATTATCAACTGGCCAGAGTTTTGAGACCGCAATAGACGTGAAGGAGTATAATGTGTTAAGAGCTTGTTTAAGTACTGGGGATCTAAAACATTCAGTGCTTTGTAAGTAATAAGCAAGATTTTAAAATGTATGCGTTGTTTAATAGAGAGCCAGTGCAGTGTTGACAGAACTGGACTAATATGATCAACTCGAGCTGCTGCGTTTTGGACCAGCTGGAGTTTGTTTATTAAGCGAGCAGGGCAACCACCCAGTAGAGCATTACAATAATCTAGCCTTGAGCTCATGAACGCATGTACTAACTGCTCAGCATTTTGCATTGAAAGCATGTGCCGTAATTTAGATATATTTTTAAGATGGTAGAATGCGGTTTTACAGATGCTAGAAACGTGGCTTTCAAATGAAAGATTGGTATCAAAGAGCACACCCAGGTTCCTCACTGACGACGAGGGCTTGACAGAGCAGTCATCAAGTGTTAGACAGTATTCTAGGTTACTACTTGTGGAGCTTTTCTGTCCAATAATTAAAAATTCAGTTTTATCTGAATTAAGTTGCAGGGAATTACTATTCATCCAATTTGTTATGTCAGCTATGCATTCCGTTAATCTTGTGAATTGGTAAATTTCGTCAGGGTGTGAGGAAATATAGAGCTGAGTATCGTCAGCATAACAATGAAAACTAACGCCATGCTTCCTTATGATATCTCCCAGTGGTAGCATATACAGGGTGAAAAGCAAATTTCACCATTTTATAAAAATAATAGTCTTTTGGTAAAAAGTCCAAAAACGGCTTTGATCCTCTACTTTTATCCATGTTTCTGTAACAAACAAGAAGTCCAATTTCCGCATTGATATAAACTCATTTAGAATAAAGTTTTATTTACCAGGGATTGGGCGTTTAATGCCATCGTCGGGTAGCGCCGCGCTTCTAAGTCATTAGATTTCCTCAGGAATAGAAGGTTCAAGCTATTTACTCCTCCAGTGTGATGCCGAATTATAGGCCGTCGGTAAAGTTCTTTGGAAGGGCCGGTGCCGTAGTCTGAGGCCGAAGGGGCTAATATGACGTGTTTTAGCCAGTGAGACAAGTGAGACGATCTTACCGCGAAATAGCTTTTTCTGAAGTAAATTATTCCACGATCATTACTCACCGCATCTCAAATGATGTAAAGTGTTGATGTGTTTATTTGAGTTGAGTTGATTAATTGATTTGTTTGAGTTTCCCCTGTCTGTCACTATGCTCTGCATGAAGTGTGTCAGATTTGAATCTCAAAAGAACGAGTGCTCCCGTGGGCATGGTGCATTAGCGAATAATGAGCTGATAATGAGACACTCGCAAATGACTTACATCTCTCCCTTTTCAAACAGATTAAATAAACACAGAATATTTGTTTTCGATTTGATTTACATTATTTAAAACCTGGAGTGGTTCGAAGTGGGCCTCAGCCAGCCCTTTGAGCACCACCGCCAGATCCCAAGTTGGAACTCTGGAGTCAGTTGCAGGCCTCATCCTCCATGTACCACAGAGGAAATGTACAACTAAAGGGTGCTATCATGCTCCCTTTACCAAGTGTAAAATACATCCTTTAAGCCATACAACCTTCTCGTGCAAGGAGTCCTGGAACTGAGTACGGTCTCCAACTGGCCATGCCAACAGACCAGCCGGTCAGCACTGAGCCCCTTCAGGGGCCAGACCCAAAGCTTCCACATCTCTGGCTGGGGGTGAAATATTGTGCCCCCTTCCTGAGACAGCAGGTCCCTCCTCAAATGAATCTGCCATGGAGGACCTCTCAGCAGTGCTATGATGTCTGAGAACCTTACTCGGGCCAGCCAGTATGGGGCTTCTAGAAGTAGACTGATCCCTTCCTGCCGAACCTGTTCCAGAACTGCTGGGAGCAGAGCTATCGGGGGAAATGCATACAGACGCAGCCTCAGCCATATCAGGGGGGTTGGATGCGTGAGGGAGAACCACATATGACAGTGGGACTTCTCTCGTCGCGAACAGATCCACTTCCACTGGGCCGAGCCTCTTGCATATGGACTTCACCACCTCTGGGTGAAGTCTCCATTCCCCAGGCCTCAGCCCCTGCCTCTGACATGTTGTCGGAGCACACCAGAACATGATAATGTAAGATTGAGATCTGTAAGGAAGCTTCTCAGAGCCATGAACACAGCCAACATGTCTAGGCAATTTATATGCCATGAATGCCACAGACCCTGGGTAAAGCGGCCACCCATGACCCGCCCCAACCAGTGAGGTAGGCAGGCGTCTGTTGAAATGGATTTCCAGCTTTACGCTTCCCACACTGGCCCTTGAGACAGATGCCAAGGTTTCTTCTATTATGATAGGGAACGAAGGCATCTGTGCATTACCCTGATAATAAAGAAGGGATTCATCTTTGGTGAATACCCCTTGGCTTTCAACCACCACTGCAGGGGTACACTCATGTACAGTAGGCCAAAAGGTATTACATTGGACGCAGCTGCCATAAGCCCCCGCAGTCTTTGAAACTGCTTTACAGTGATGTATGCAGGAGGCATTTATACCTGCATCATCGTTGAGTCCCATACCACTACTTCCGGGAGTTCTGATGGCCAGCAAATGTTTAGTCTCTGATGGCCAGCAAATGTTGTGGTCACAACCTCAATGAGCTCCTCATTAGCAGGTGGATAATGTAACGAGTGAGCCTCAATGTCACCTGCCTCAATGCTGAGCACATCCACATCCTCAGATGCAGATAGCTCAAACATCAGACACTCTTCTTGTGCAGAAGAAACCACAGCGTGGGCTTTTTGCATGGGGAGGAAGGGCATGAGAACTGACTGATGATGAATGGGAAAGTACTTCGGCAGCCCCGATCTCATCAGCCAGTTCTTGTTGCGTTCCTCACGATCTAAGCCGCCATGCCATTTCAACGGCCGCGGGACCTGAACCACAGGGAACAAGAGCCTGGCCGGCCTCTTCAGACACAGCCAGACAGGAGTGCAGCACTCTGATGGGAGGGGGTGCACACACTTCTTGAACTGTTCACTCGTCATATTTTACTTTCACACTTAAAATTACTAAACTAGAAATTCAGTCTCACTGCACACACAGAGCGCTGCTGAAGAGCAAAAAAGTTAGCACTGTACTGAACCAGCGTCCTTTTACACTTCCGGGTATGCCGTCACATACTATGTCATGACATATCACCAATCAGGAATCAGGATTGATCTTAGTTTCATTTATGCTTCAGATGCGCTATGCTAGGGTGTTCCCCAAAGTGTCGTTCTTATGATGCAGTGCGAGTTTTGAAAGGGAACATGAATGATTTCTCTTTATTCATCAACACATTATAAAGGCAATTTAAAACAAATCCTAAATCACACATATATCATATAAAGCACCCATGTCCAGAAGTCTTAAACTACTATTGAGTAGTCTTAAACTACTCAATTCATGTTTTTTTTTTTTTTTTTTTTGCAACACCTTTTTGGAAGTTTTGAATACCTTGACTCACAATTGAGAGACAACAACTTCTCAGGTTTAAATAAAAATATCTTAATTAGTTTTAGGAATATTAACCAAAGTCATTTGGGTTTGGAATGGCATGATGACAGAACTTTACCTTCTCTTTAACTTCTGTGACCTAGAGTGGACAAACACTTCATTTCCCCAAATACCTTAACCTTGTGTCAATTTCTTTTTCAATCCAGTGAATGCTCTTTCTGTTATTCCAATTCAGCTTCATATGGGCTGTAGCCACATTTTTCTTTTAAATTCCAACTTATTTTGCAGAACACAGGTTGTAACGTTTGCATTATACTGTGACACAAAATTTCTGACACTGTTAGTACTTCATTCGAGGCCAAGATTTATCACAAAGGCAATTAATTTCACATCACTAAGTGACCTAAGACTGAAGATTTTGCATTAGAACATAAGAAATATTTTACTACTCCTGAAATTTGTCTCAGATGGGAAATTTGCGGCCAAACTCATACAGTGTGGACTCTGCTTAAGTGTTCAAGACGTTGTGTGCTTAGGGGCCATTTACAGGTAGCAGCCACTTCCCTCGCTCTAGAGTCTCACTAATACTGGAAAAAATGGCCCACAAAGGGCTCACTTCCTGTGTGCTTGTTGTGGAAGTGATTAGAAAGGGATTTGAGGTAGAAGAAGGTTGTTATCACTCGCTTTGATTTATCACTCTCCGCTGGCAAATGCTGGCCAAATCTATAAACTCCAGGTGTTTCTGTTGAAACTCTTTAGTATAGAAACATTCATTCTCTGTTCCATCAGAGAGTTTCTGTGTTTTATTTCATGCTATAAAAACATGCATTCAAAAAACTCAGTTGCATTGTGTACCCCACTGATATGGAGTGGCTTCAGTTATTTTATGAATTAAGCTTTTTACAGCTATGTTCACTGGTGTGTGTCACTTTAAATTGTCTAGACACTTCAGTGCTTTTTACTGGGTGATTTGTTGACATGGCTCGGCTTTATTTTTCTAGTTATTTAGGGGTTTCAAACTCTGTTAACCATGTCTTATATATCTCATAAAATGTTATTAACTATCTTTAATCAAGATTGTTCTAAGATTGTTCTGTCTATATAGACACCTGCATTGCATCTTAATTGTTCTATCTACACTATCGACCCCATATACGCATCTTCATTGTTCTATCTACCGTATAAACACACCTTCATTGTTCTATCTACCCCATATACACATCTTCATTGTTCTATCTACCCCATATACACATCTTCATTGTTCTATCTACCCCATATACACATCTTCATTGTTCTATCTACCCCATATACACATCTTCATTGTTCTATCTACCCCATATACACATCTTCATTGTTCTATCTACCCCATATACACATCTTCATTGTTCCCTTTCGTTCAGTCACTCCGACGTAACGTCAGTGACTGACGAATGGGGGTTTCGCTTAGAAGCCTGTCATCTCCGAGACTAGAAAGCGCCCAATGGCAGTGCCAATGCCATGGGCATGCGAGATTTGCATGCGTAACTCCGCCTACCCACGTGGGTATATAAGGAAGTAGCTGGCATCATCGCATTATGTTTTAATGCTTCGGAGCCAAGGGTTACATACCTTTCACTTCTACAAGCCTTCTGAGTTAAGTCAGTTCTTCGAGACGATCAGGATCTTCCAGTCGGTGTTGGTGTTCGGCGCGTTCCAGCGGTCACATACTTCCTGCCTGCTGGTCAGACGATTGGTTTCCAGTTGGTGTGTGGTCCCCTGGGCCCTTCGGCATCGACTGCGAGGTTAATCCTCTCACAAAAGAGCTCACACGTGGCACGTCCTTTTCAGGATGTCTCGCCCGTGTGCTTCTGGGTGTGGCCGGTCTCTACACTCTTCTGATGGGCACTCGCACTGTCTGGCATGCTTGGGCTTCCAGCATGCTCAGGCGGCGCTTGTGGATGAGTCATGTTCTCACTGCGGGAACATGGCCATCTCCGTGTTGCGGTCGAGACTCAATGATCTCCGTGCGGCCGCCGGAGTGAGAGTCCCCTCCGTCACCCCCCGATCTGACGTGTCCGCGGCCTCGGTCTCATCCGGTCCGCGGGGCGTCTCTTCGGCTGGTGGCCAGGGTGACCTGAGGGTGATGGTGTGGAATACAGCTCCGACGCTCACGCCTCGGCCCACACCCCCCTCTGTTGCACCGGTACCCGTGAGCGTTGTGATGGAGCCCGCGGCCTCGGTCTCGGCCGGTCCGCGGGTTTCGTTCGGCGCTCCAGAGGAGGACGAGATGTTGGTGACCGCATCACAAGGTGGGCTAGAGTCCTCCGAGGATGAGGATTCGGCTGTGCTGCCGCCTCCGGGCGCGCCAGCATTGTCCGAGTCGGACCCGGAGCTGACAGCCATGCTTGCCCGGGCGGCCGCGGCGCTCGGTTTGGAGTGGAACCCTCCACCCCGGCCGGAGCGTTCGCGGCTCGATGATTGGTTTTTGGGTGCGCCACGACAGGACAGCCGTCCTGCCGTGCCCCCAATTCCTTTCTTCCCGGAGGTGCATGAGGAGGTTGCGCACTCGTGGAGGGCCCCCGTGTCTTCCCGCGAGCGTTTGGCAACCTCTTCCGCCTTCTCTGCCCTCGATGGGGCGGTGGCTAGAGGGTACACTGGGGTCCCCCCGGTGGAGCGTTCTGTGGCGATGCAACTGTGTCCCCAGAGCGCCTCCTCCTGGCGCGGCGATCCTAAGCACCCCTCCAAGGCCTGTAGATTCACATCTTCAATGGTGTCGAAGACCTACAGAGCTGCGGGGCAGGCTGCCGCCTCTTTGCATGCCATGGCAACCCTCCAGGCCTACCAGGCCAAGTTGTTATGTGACATGCATGAGGGTGGAGCCGACCCAGGGCTCAGAGATGAGCTGCGTGCCGCGACCGACCTCGCTCTCCGGGCGACGAAGGTTACCGCACGCTCCCTGGGCCGGGTGATGTCCACATGCGTGGTCCAGGAGAGACATCTATGGCTCAACCTGGCCGATATGCGGGACGCCGAGCGGACTCGTTTCCTCGACGCCCCCATATCCCAGGCTGGGCTATTCGGCGGTGCGGTCGAGAGCTTCGCCAAACAGTTCTCGGCCGCCCAGAAGCAGACTGAGGCTATTAAGCATATACTGCCCCGGCGGCCCGCTGCTGCACCCCAAGCGCCGCCAGCACAGTCGCCTCAGCTGCCTCGCCGCCGAGGGCGGCCTCCTGCGGTCCCCCCCGCTCCCGCGCGGCCACAGCAGCAGCCTTCACCCGGGCCGCGCCGCGGAGCGCGCCGCAAGAAGCCGCCCCAGTCCGCGCCAGCCCCGCGGCCCGCTAAACGCCAGGCCAAGCGGTGCTCCTGACGCGGACAGCTCAGAGATGGGCAGTTCTTTCCAGGAGACGGCAGCAGGGCCGCTCCTTCCCCCGGTGGAGGGCCGGGGGAGAATCTTTCGTTCCGCTGCCGCCCCCCGGGGTGGCAGCACCCTAATGTGGCTAAAGAAAGAACTGACATACCCATCCCTGAGCACACAGAGACCGGTGACGGCAGTGTGCGCCGCCCCCGGGCCACGCCGCTCTCGTCCCTCTCTGTCGCCAGCCCCCTCTCAGAGCAGACCCCAGTGGAACGCGAGTCCTTCCCTGGTCTCCTCTGTCAGGGCGCAGCTGTTACCGCCGCCCCGACACCGGGCCGCTACGCCACCCGAGTCCGGGCCGGTAAAGCTGCCTCGCTGCCCCACCGAGGGTACGCCGGTGCTCCGCATGACCCCGTTGGTACACTCCCTGGGAGCGTGGCTACAGCTGCCGGGACTGTCCCGCTGGGTCGCACGGACCATCCGGCTCGGCTACGCGATTCAGTTCGCGCGAGCTCCTCCCCGCTTCCGGGGTGTCCGGTACACCGTGGTGGGGTCCAATGCCCCAGTCATGCGTGCGGAGATCGCAACCCTACTGGCGAAGGGTGCGGTCGAGCTCGTCCCTCCAGCCGAGATGAAGTCCGGCTTCTACAGCCCTTACCTCATTGTACCGAAGAAATCCGGTGGGTTACGACCGATCCTGGACCTTCGCGTCCTGAACCGATCCCTTTACAGGCTTCCGTTCAGGATGTTGACTGCGAAACGCCTTTTCGAATGCGTTCGTCCATGCGATTGGTTTGCAGCGATCGACCTGAAGGACGCGTACTTCCATGTGTCCATCCTTCCGCGACACAGACCGTTCCTACGGTTTGCGTTCGAAGGGCGGGCATATCAGTATGCTGTACTACCATTCGGGCTAGCTCTGTCCCCTCGCGTCTTCACGAAGATTGTCGAGGCAGCCCTTGTGCCACTCCGGCAACAAGGGGTTCGCATCCTGAACTATCTCGACGACTGGCTCATACTGGGCCACTCTCGGGACCGGGTGTGCGAACACAGAGACCTGGTTCTCCACCACTTAGCTCGTTTGGGCCTTCGGGTCAACTGAGAGAAGAGCAAACTCTGCCCCGTGCAGAGGATCTCTTTTCTCGGTATGGAGATCGACTCGGTCGCCATGTGCGCGCAGCTTACCGGCTTGCGCGCGCAGTCGCTGCTGACTTGCCTCAGGCAGATAGAGAGCAAGCGTGCGGTTCCACTGAAACTGTTTCAGAGGCTCCTGGGGCATATGGCATCTGCAGCCGCGGTAACGCCGCTCGGATTGCTTCATATGAGACCGCTTCAGCACTGGCTTCGCGATCGAGTCCCGAGATGGGCATGGCGGTCTGGCACGCTCCGGGTCCCAGTGACTCAGGCCTGCAGACAGACACTCACCCAATGGTCGAACCTCAGTTTTCTACGGGCAGGAGTGCCCTTAGAACGAGTTTCCCGGCATGTTGTTGTGTCAACAGATGCGTCCACCACGGGTTGGGGTGCCATGTGCAATGGACATGCAGCCGCCGGCTCTTGGTCAGAGAGCCAGAGCCGCCTGCATATCAATTGCCTCGAGTTGCTGGCAGTACGGTTCGCCCTGCACCGCTTCCGAGCGTTGCTGAAGGGTCAACACGTACTAGTCAGATCGGACAACACGGCCGTAGTAGCGTACATCAACCACCAGGGCGGTCTACGCTCCCGCCGCATGTCTCAACTCGCCCGCCATCTCGTTTTATGGAGTCAGAAGCGCCTGAGGTCCCTTCGTGCTGTCCATATCCCGGGGATCCTGAACCGTGCAGCCGACGAGCTCTCACGGGTTCAGCCAATCCCTGGGGAGTGGAGACTCCATCCCCAGTCGGTCCAGCTGATTTGGGATCAGTTCGGGGACGCACAGGTAGATCTGTTTGCCTCCCACGACTCGTCCCACTGCAGCCTGTACTATTCCCTGACCGAGGGCACGCTCGGCACGGATGCACTGGCGCACAGCTGGCCGCAGGGCCTACGCAAGTATGCGTTTCCCCCAGTGAGCCTTCTTGCACGTGTTCTGTGCAAGGTCAGGGAGGACAAGGAGCAGGTCATTTTGGTCGCCCCGTACTGGCACGGCCGGACCTGGTTCCCGGAACTAGTGCTCCTTGCGACAGCCCCTCCCTGGCCAATTCCTCTGAGACAAGACCTACTCTCTCAGAGACGGGGCACCCTGTGGCACCCGCGTCCCGATCTTTGGAACCTCCACGTGTGGCTCCTGGACAGGACGCGGCAGGTTTGAGTACCCTACCACCTCCGGTGGTGGCTACCATCACTTCCGCTCGGGCCGAGTCCACGAGACAGGCCTATGCGTTGAAGTGGAACCTCTTCGTCAATTGGTGCTCTTCTCGCCAAGAAGACCCCTGGAAATGCCCGATCGGGTCTGTGCTCTCTTTCCTCCAGGAAGGGTTGGATCGAAGGCTGTCTCCATCCACCCTGAAGGTTTATGTGGCCGCTATCGCCGCCTACCATGACCTCCTGGACGGGAAAACGGTAAGTAAGCACGACCTGGTCATCAGGTTCCTGAGGGGTGCGAGGAGACTACATCCTCCTCGTGCTCCTCTCGTACCCTCTTGGGACCTCTCAGTAGTTCTAAGTGCTCTGCAGAGGGCCCCATTTGAGCCTTTGCGGTCAGTAGATGTTAAGTTCTTGTCTATGAAGACAGCGCTCCTGACCGCACTGGCCTCCATCAAGAGGGTAGGGGACCTGCAGGCATTTCCGGTTGACGAAGCGTGCCTGGAATTCGGGCCGGCCGACTCTCACGTGATCCTGAGACCCCGGCCTGGATATGTGCCCAAGGTTCCCACCACTCCGTTCAGAGACCAGGTGGTGAACCTGCAAGCGCTGCCTTTGGAGGAGGCAGACCCAGCCTTGGCTGCTCTGTCCAGTACGCGCCCTTCGCGCTTACGTAGACAGGACACAGTGTTTCAGGACCTCAGACCAGCTCTTTGTCTGTTATGGTGGGAAGCTGAAAGGGAAGGCTCTCTCAAAGCAAAGGCTGTCTCACTGGATAGTGGACACCATTGTTTTGGCTTACCAGCAGCAGGGACGCCCATGTCCCCTTGGGATCAGGGCCCATTCCACCCGGAGTGTGGCCTCCTCTTGGGCTTTAGCACATGGCACTCCGCTGACAGACATCTGCAGAGCTGCAGGCTGGGCGACACCTAACACATTCGCCAGGTTTTATAACCTCCGAGTGGAGCCTGTATCCGACTATGTACTCGCCTCTACAAGTGGCCGGTAATGGATTGGCTCAGGTGTCTTCGCTTGCTCGCCATTCCACTCCACGGACTGGATACGTGCAATATTCTTCTCAGGTGAGTTCCCCGAGAGCCCTGAGCTCCTCCAGCACTGACGACGCCGACGCCAGTAAGTCTGCCCTTAGCCCAGACACTCATGTCCGGCCAGGTGCCCCATGTGCATGGTTCCCCTCCGGCGACCCCCACATGTGTATTTCCACCGTAAGCCTCCCTGAGCGGGTGTATTCCCTTGGCAACCTTGCCACCTCCTGGGGTTAAAAATCCACCTTCGGCTGGTACCCCAGTGATCTTCCGTATGCAGCCCCCCGGGGTCATACGTGTATCCCTAAGTCCTCCCTACGGGTAGGCATCTTGGCGCATATCTCCTCCTGGAATATGCCTCCCAGTGTACCTTGGTATTCCTGCGTTGAGTAGAGGCCTTTGACCGTCCTAACTTGCATCAGGGTTCTCACGCTTGCGCAGGGCACTGGAAGACAGCCGAGTGGCGTTATTGCATTGGGACCCCCATTCGTCAGTCACTGACGTTACGTCGGAGTGACTGAACGAAAGGGATTGTCTCGGTTACGTATGTAACCCTCGTTCCCTGAGGAGGGAACGGAGACGTAACGTCCCGTTGCCACATCCGCTGTACCGCTGGAACGGAGTTCTCTTGGCTCCTCAGCAGGTAAAACATAATGCGATGATGCCAGCTACTTCCTTATATACCCATGTGGGTAGGCGGAGTTACGCATGCAAATCTCGCATGCCCATGGCATTGGCACTGCCATTGGGCGCTTTCTAGTCTCGGAGATGACAGGCTTCTAAGCGAAACCCCCATTCGTCAGTCACTGACGTTACGTCTCCGTTCCCTCCTCAGGGAACGAGGGTTACATACGTAACCGAGACGTTCTATCTACCCCATATACACATCTTCATTGTTCTATCTACCCCATATACACATCTTCATTGTTCTATCTACCCCATATACACATCTTCATTGTTCTATCTACCGTATAAACACACCTTAATTGTTCTATCTAACCTATACGCATCTTCATTGTTCTATCTACCCTATGTACACCCCTTCATTGTTCTATCTACAGTATATACACATCTTCATTGTTCTATCTACCCTATATACACACATTCACTCTTCTATCTACCTTGTATGAACACCTTCATAAGTCTATATTCCATTATGTACACACCTCCACTATTCTATCTACCCTATATACACACTGTGACAAGCAGGGTGGGCGGGAGCAGTGAGAGCGGCATGAGGCCAGTGGTGTGGTTGCAGATTAGCGTCACCGGTCTTGCACCACTCTCATCGCCCTGCTTGTCACACTTACTTTCACTATATACCTTATAGACACCCCTTCATTGTTCCATTTATCCTATATACACTCTCAAGCAAGCTTTTAAGGTGTTTAAAGTAAGCAACAACAAAAAAAGCAGAATATCTGGGCTTGCGTTTCGTTATTAAATTTATGTTTTGAGAAATTGAATCCAATGTTTTCATTTTTGCAGACTCAAACCAAGGAAACGTTAATTTATCCATCTGAATCACATCCCAGGAAACTGAGAGTTGTAGAAGAAAAAGCAGCTGGATTTAGTGAGATTTAGTGAGAATTTGTGACGAAATATGTGCACAATGAAATGATATTTCCTTAGCATGCCAACCTCAACTTTAAAAAAAGGCTCCAGCCTCAAATGGTGTTTAACATGACATGAAATGGGTCAAGAAATGGTTCATTTTCTAAGATAACAGTATCCTGGTCCACCACAAGCCACAGAAAAGCCAAACGCATGAAGACATCTGAGTCTCCAAACAAGTTATATGTAATTTGTCAAAGAATTTTGGAAAAAGCGCACTTTTGTTTCAAAACTTGCCATACTACAGCCAATTCCCATGTTGATTTATTTATTCAAGACAGCTATATTAGGGGACAGCAGGAATTGAGATTAAAATGACAAAAGTTTATTGCCCTGTATAATTGACTGATGAATGTGTCAACTGGGTGTCACTTTAATGTGTGCAGCTTCTAAATTGCCAAAACATGGTTTGAAAAACAGGCAGAAATTATAGTCATTTTCATCAAACATAACATAAATGTTTCCCATGTAAGCTTACATGTACTCTCTGGTTATTGGGGTACCACAGGGATCAGTCTTTGACCCTTAGACTTCTCTGTTTAAGTCACTCAGAACAGTCATACAATCAGACTGCTTCTTTTACTACTATGTGGAGGACACTCAAGCTTACATCTTTATGTCCCCTGTCTGTCCTCCACAATCTCATGAAGGAGTTTTGTATACTTCTTGGGCATATTTTAACTGGATATATCATTACCACAAGTTCCTGAGCCCCCACTCCCACCATCCAATACCTTCCCTTTCCATCTTGTTTTAGTCAAAAGGTCAATGTCTCGAAGTGAGTTAAAACGCTTGATGTCATTTCTCTTTTGTGGGCCAGATTTTGAAAACTTTCAGGTATTTCTGCTTCATGCCATATCACATGAAGAAAATAGCACCTTTCTTCCACAAATCCTCAGTCAGGTCTAGTAATTTCATGGCTAGACTACTGAAGACTTCCTTCTACCACAATTTTACTATGTCCCCTTTGATCACAGGTAATGAATGTAATGCAAAACCTGATCTTACTAATAAAAACTCAATTCATTGAGGTGTTTTCACATATATGAGATGCATTTTTTGACTAAAACTAGTGATATTGCTGTTTGCAATATATAGTACCAGTACTAAATGTAATTTTAAATGTGTTAAAGTCCAGCCACATTGAGTGACTACTAAGAACCAAAAGTCTCTTGGGCATATAATGTATGAATAATGTTTTTCTCCCATTAAGTTGTACCTTATAGCAGTTTTAAATGTGATACAACACCCTTTCAATGCAGTTTTGATTCAGTCTCCCAGGGGTACACTGGATCTAGAGGGATTTTATTAGTTTTTTTCCCCCCTTCGTTTAATGGGGTATCCTGTTTTTCAACCAAACCTCCAATGATTTAGGTGACACGCTTGAAGTAAAAGTTCCCCAGGCCAGAAATCAGCTCAGGTTTTTATTGTGCTAGCACTTACAAAGTAATAATATAAAGAAAGAAATGTAGTAGAGAGTTAACGTTCACTGAACCTGTTGATACCCTTTAGGCTTTTTGAACTGCACATTTTTCATGCATGGGTGCTCAGTTGGTCAAAAAGTCACATTTCCTCGCCAATGGCCTCATCCAGAGCAATTTGCAAAATGAATAAGGATTGCTGTGGAAGAAAGGGTGAGAATTTATTGCAGGCAAGGTGACCTGGTTCCAAAATGTTCCTGGAATAGTTTTTAAGTGGCATACGTCATACAAACATTTTCAAACTGAGCTTGACATGAAGTCCAAAAATATGAACATCATATCTTTACAAGTACTAGCTTTCACTGATGGTAGTCTTCCATCTTGTTTTGCAGTGCACTTTGCTCCAAAAAACAAGTGAACAGCTTTCTATACAATAACACAGAACCTTATCAAAACAGAACTTTATGAGCAACTGATATTGAATGCTTTACATTAGCAACATCTTTTTCTGACTCTATTAAGGTCAACAGAATTTGATGTTAGTATATAGCTAAGCTAAACATGCAGCATACCTTACAAATAATGGGTAAAATGCACAATTTATTTCTAGACTAAAATGTTTTTTTAGTCAGTAGTGATTTATTTAGTCCACAATCTTGGATGTTTTCTTCCACTGGCTTGCTGCAATGCATGATGGGAAGGATTTAGTTTTTCAGAAATGACACAGGCAATATACATCTGTCTAATAGGTAATAATAGGTATCTGATCTACGTTTGCATTGGGAATGTACCTAGTGTCACAGACACGCCACGTCACAGCTTCACCACGCACACCTTCACCTGAGTATTAATCAGCCGTACCTGCAGTCTATCACCACCACAATCAACACCAGCACTAAAGACACACACACACCTTCACTGTCCGGTATCATTTGCACTCGGTACATTCTCCTGCTGCCAAACCAAAGGACTCCATCGACTCTAGTTTGATTCTCCAACGCCTTCTTCCAAGTCTCGCAAGATCTCCATCGTCTCGTGTGTGTGTGCTCCTGTGTTACTGCCCTCGCCTCTCCTTCGTTGTGTGGAACTCCCCATCGATTATCGCGAGTCTCCAAAGCCCATCATCTCTTCACTGCACTCAGTCTACACTCAGTAATGTCTCCTGGTTGCTCAATTAAACTCTTGTGATTGACCATCTTGTCTCCGTAGCCTCTGTACCATAACAGCTAGACTGAAACCAATTATAGTGTTTACTTTAAAAACATTTTTACTCAGAAATTGCTTGTACATTTCACACATAATAATAATAATAATAATAATAATAATAATAATAATAATAATAATAATTAAAAAAAAAAATAATAATAATAATAATAAAAAAAAAAAAAAAAAATATATATATATATATATATATATATATATAAAACACATTTAAATAAATGTTTAACTAAAAAAGTTTTTTTTCTTATACAAACTCCAATAATCTTTGTTTTAATTTGCAACTTCTTTTACATTGTGATGCTTAAAACGCTCCCTCATAGACAGCTCCCTAGGAAGACAGCTTTATTTTTTAACATTTAGTGTGGAAAATGAAAAAAAGAACACGGTGTCTATCGAATTTCAGCATTGCATTGTGCTGAGTATGTTGTACATGTTTTATAAGATTTATGTAGGCTTCTTTAACAAATTGGACATGCAGTAGAGTAATTTGTAGTAGGAACACAAGAGCAGATGGAAGAATTAAATAGGTTCTCTGGCTCGTATCCAAGCCATTTTTTACTGCCTGTTTTTCATTCGTAGTGTGCTTTGTCTAATGTTTAATGACGCTTTGGATTTTTACTGATCTCTCATTTTCCTCTACAGTCTAACGAGGTTTTGAGAGAGGGAAACGGGGGCGATAAAAGTATTTTGCGGTCAAATTACATGTGCGGTTATGAAGTGAGATGTGTTTATCTGTTAGACTATATTTTTGTAAGAAAAGAAATATGCAATGGCTTTGCTTGGAAAGAGAGGCTAGACGCATGTTTACTATGGTGTTGTGGAAGCTAATTGTAGATTTGTATAATTTAGAGTAGTTAAACGACAGTAAGGGTGCTCATTTCAAAGATAAAAGTAGCCAATTTATTTACTTAAAGAGGCAAAACCTATAAATAAAGTAATTTATCATTAATATAAGTTACTTGGGTATTTCTTGGGTAGAAGTTCTCAGATAACATCTACGTATTTGAACTTATTATACATTTATTTTGGATTTCATGTCAGAGTTTTTAAATTTACTGGGTGTTTGTGCAAGTTTCCTGTATATTTAAGAGCACTTTAAGCACCTCAAACAAGCTCCACTGAGTCTATTTTGGAAAAGAATATGAAAGGAAACAGCCGAACATGACAAATCAGGTGTTTTCAATGACAAATCAGCTGATGGTGTTTTCCACTGTGATTTCCTCCTAATGTCAGACAATATAATGAACATGAGAAATTTATGTGGCGAGATGAAAATGGAAAGAATTTGCCCACTTTAACAAAAATGAGCGCTGAACAAATAACGCAATTCCTTGGTGTGGTATTAGTTAGAAGATGGATTTATCGTCATCACTGGCTATCCTGTATTTCATGCGGTCCATCTAAGTTTAAAAAGGCCATTAGCTAAACACCTCTAAAATGGATGAATGCTGTGTAAAAGAAACAGCCAATCCAACACAATCTCATGGCAATTTGTATATATTTTACGGCTAATTTGTACAATCTCATATGCTTACACTCCATTGATGGACATGTTAAATCACATTGTATGAACACGTGATCGTAGTTGGTTTTGGGAAACGCACCGACTTGAAATACTTTTCAGATCAAGTCCTGAGGTAACAACGGCACATCAAACTGGAAACAATTTTTATTTCCGTAGGCTGTGAACACTCAGTCATTGGGTTATTTCAAGGTCTGACTGTCAGAAAGTGTCTTGTGCCTCTTGTATCTGGTAACAGCAATTTTAAAGAGCCCTTCTGTTCAGAACGGCTTTATAAATGGTGGTTTTTGATGTTGCCATCCTGCTTGGGGCTTTTTAGAAACCTGTTTGGATTGAATTGCAAATTAGGACTTTATTCAAGAGCACCTGGTTTGATTTTTCATTTGTTGAAGAAGTACTGTCACTCACTTGAATGCCTCATCACTTATGTAATTGTAAATTATCCAATTTTTTAATGATTGCAGTAGGTGGGTTTTGGGATAACATATCATTTTATTTTAATTATATATTAGGTTGTATGTAATTTTTTTATTTGTTTTATTTCATTATTATTGTTGTACTGTCAGATGCAATAAAAAGTATGTGAACCCTTTGCAGAATCTGTGAAAATGTGGATCATTTTAACAAAATAAAAGAGATAATTCAAAAAAACATGTTTTTTATTGTTATTTAGTACAGTCCTGAATAAGATATTGTACATAATCTTAAGTCTTAATCCTGTGTCTTTCCATGATTATTTACGACTGTGTGTGTGTGTGTGTGTGTGTGTGTGTGTGTGTGTGTGTGTGTGTGTGTGTGTGTGTGTGTGTGTGTGTGTGTGTGTGTGTGTGTGTGTGTGTGTGTGTGTGTGTGTGTGTGTGTGTGTGTTGTGATGGTTGTTCTTGAGTCTTAAAATGTTGTGTTTCCTTCTGGAGCATCAGTGAAAGTCTAAACCTTTTTTTAATAGTTGTGTTTGAATCCCTTAATAATCCTCAATCAATCTCAAAATCATTCAGTCACTCAAAGTTCTCAAATATGCATAAGATGTTGGATAACCAACATGTTTGAGGATTTTTCTGAAGAGCATTGGTCAGTTTAACTGATCAGGACAAACTAGAGACTCAAGAACAACCATCACATCATTACCACGTGGCTCAAGCTAATTGGCCACTGCTGATTCAGCAGCGAATGAGATCGCTTGCTCAACATTGAAATAGTCTGGTTTAGTGTTTGCTGTAAACTAGTCCTCTGAACCCCTCCACTTCCCCATCTCCACCTGCCTAGATCTGCTACAAGATTTATGTATGTCTATTTGTTCAGCAGCAGCAGCAGATCTTACATGCTCACAGCAGTGTGTCTGTGTGTCTGTTAGCAATGCAAGTCCATTATTGATCTGCATTAGCAACAATAATAGTCTAGTCCTTCAAGACCAAATACATTAACACTGCCATATTCAATAACATGATAATATATTTTGAGAGTTGTCATGATCAATCATAATACAGTATATGCTACTTTTTTGATTATTTAATTGGCCCTTTTATGTATTTTAAATAGGGCCGGGACTTTAACGCGTTAATTAAGATTAATTAATTACGTGACTTTAACGCGTTAATTAATTACGCAAAAAAATTAAAATAAATTAACCACACTTATTTTTGCACCGCAGAACGTTTTTCAATGAATGAGTTTCGACGGACCGATTATACTGGAACACCAACTAGCGCTCCGGAGTCACGACAACAACTAACCATGAGTGAACATGAACGAAGAAGCTGATGAGACCGCTTTGCTTGGCCCCGTGGATAGGACATTTTGTTTTAAAAAACGAAAGAATGGAAGCGTTGTCAAGAGCATGATTGTGTGCAATATTTGAGAGGATGGAAGCGTCGACACGGAATACAACAAGGAATTTGCGTATCACCGCAGCACATCGAGCCTCAAATATCACAAATATGCTTTTGCTAAACTTAATGGCAAACATTGCGCTGGTCTGCTGGACTGAAATAAATAAACAATATTTTGTTGATTAAGCTAATGTATTCAGTCATTATTCAATGGTATACTAAAAATACATGTGAAAAATTACTTCTCATTGTTCTCAGGTCAAATATTTATATGCAATTAAAATGCGATTAATTTCGATTAATTAATTACAAAGCCTCTAATTAATTAGATTTTTTTTTTTTATCGAGTCCCGGCCCTAATTTTAAAATATTGCTATTGTTATTCCATTTACTTCCCTAGAAGAAGCACACATTGAAATAAACAATGTGGAGGATTAGCAGCAATACATTGCTGTTCTGTGGCGAAGAGTGACCCTCCTGTCTGCCCTCCACGGCAGTATGCGAGAGTGGACATTAATGAGCTGTGTGCTGGCACAGGAAGTTCCGGAACAATGACTTTAACAATTAAGAGAGATCAACTCTGATGCCCCACTGATCACACAGGAAAGGGCTGACTTTGATGGAACAATTTTTACCTTCATTCCAGCACACACTTAATCCATCTGTGTGTGTGCTCTGTAATCTCACACAGCCAATTATCTCAGCAGGCTTTGAATGTTTGCTTATGAGCTCCAGTAACTCTGCTCTGTATTGCCAAAGAGCCTTGTGCTTTCATTTGAACCCCTGAGCCACCATGATTTACCCACTTTACAATGTAAAGAAAGGAACATTTCTCATTATGATGGCTTGACAAAGCACACACTGCTATTTATTTTGGGTTAGGTTTTTTTTCTTCAGATCCCTTAACCCTTGACCAAAACTTCTGACTCTTCCTTGAGCTTTCAAACTACCACCAAACTTAACCCAGTACTGCAGGCTTTTCTGACTTAATGGGCTTTATTTTTCTTTCTAATTGATTGGTCTTATGGTTTTCCTGAAGGAACACACAGAAATCCCCCAAATATCCTAGACTTCCCTTGAATATGTGTAACTAGAGTTTGCAAGCTATATTAGCAACCACTTCGTGGAAGCTAATGGGGATCCGAATAAAGAATAAAGCTATATAAAATCTTGGCACAGTCCTTTAGTATGGAAGCCCATTTACACCTCAACATAAAAAAATAACTTAATAAAAATGAAAAAGACAATGGCAACTTTATATCTCTACTGTGGATTTTTAAATCATGCAGTCATGTCTTTATTTCTCATTATTTACCATTCGTAAATGAAAAATCCTCAGAATTTTGATAGTCTCTCAATCATCATAATTGCAACGTTGGTTTCCCTTTCCGAGGGAACTCGAGCTGCTTCGAAACGCTACGGGAACGCCTCTGCGTGATTGCGTCATGAAGCACTCGTGAAATCTGTCCAATAGCATGGCGATACGTCATAGGTGGGTGACGTCATTGACCAGGAAGCTAGAAAGCACACCGGGACCAAACAGCGTCAGCTTCTGTGTCTTCACAAGTGCTCTATGTGAAATTTTGTTCGTCTATTTGATGTGTGTTTTGTCTATCGAAAAAATAAAAATAATGGTGAGCAAACAGTTCAGACAGTGTGTCACTCCCTGCCCACGCTACATCACGGGTGGGGATACACACAAGCTGTGTGTTATGTATTTGGGATTAGAGCATGCCCAGTCAGCCCTCGAGGGGGCTGGCTGTGAACATTGCGAGAAGCTCCCCTTGAAAACGCTTCGATCCCGCCGAGCGCTCTTCGAGGAGGGTGCTTCAGCTCGCGGTCCTCAGGGCTCGGGTCCGGCTGTCGCCGAGGCACAGCGAAGGCTCGCATTCTAAGGATCGCAAATGGATCTAGCGGCGGGGCTAAAGACGGGTGATCCCCTATCTCTGCCCTTACCCGCTGGACCTCACGTTTCAGTTCACAGAAGTGCGCTCTGTGGTTTCTTCTGCTCGTGCTGAGGCGCAAGCTCATCAGCATTCCAGATCCGAGGAACTGGATGTTGTGAGCCTGGATGATGAAGAACACATTTCACCTGTACACACACACGCTCAAGAGGAGCTTTTGTAGGTTGTGACTTGCGCTGTAGCTAGATAAAGCCTTGACTGGCCAGCCGAGAAGCAGGAAGCCCGTCAGTTAAGTAAATTAGACGAGTGCTTTCTGCCATCTAGATCACAACCTCCAAAGCGGGGCTTACCGTATTTCCCGGACCTCCACACCAAGGTGCCGAGGTCCTGGGCAAAACCGGCGTCCTTTAGAGTTTTCAACCCCGCTACTTGCGAGGATTCAAACATCGTGGGGTTGAAAATTCACGGATATGCGGCGATGCCTTGGGTGGAAGAGACGCTTGCAAGCTATCTCTCCCCCGAGTCTGCATCGTTGCTGAGAGCCCCGCAGCTGTCCACTAAACCAGTTAGAACAACCTCAGCATTAGTGGGCAGCAGAGGTGGGACAAAGTCATTGTCATGCAAGTCACAAGTAAGTCTCAAGTCTTTGCCCTCGAGTCCCGAGTCAAGTCGATTCAAAGATGAGTCAAGTCCCGAGTCGAGTCAGAAGTCAAAGCCAACAAGTCTCAAGTCGAATCCAAAGTCCTACCATTTTAGTTTTGAGTCACTTCAAGTCATCTTACCAAATAAATAAAAATTATACAAATCATGTATGTCTGTAAAATTTATATTTATTTAAACCTCTTTTTATACAATGACATTAAGCAAATACAGTAAAAAAACAGAAAATGTAAATTTTCACAGCATATTTCTCTAGAACAATGCACAGCAGCTTCAGTCCTGTATTGTATTGACGTCATATTGCAAAACAGTTCAATGTTCATGGGTCCTTTTAGCCTAAATTTAGGGCCATTATGGGAATATTGTTTAGCTTATTTTTGGTTTTATTTGGTTTACTTTAATTATTTAATTTATTCAATAGATTTGTTTTGCTATACTTTTCATGCCATCGTGTCATGGCCCTCCTAGCATCCCCTCGCGGCACCCAGGGGTCCCTGTCCCCACCTTGAAAACCACTGCTATAAAGCATACGACTTCAGTTTCTTGAAGGAAAGGGCTTTCTTATGACTTTTGAAGCAGTGAAAATATTCTTAATATCGCATACACTGAAACTATAATGTATTATCGTATACCGTAGTGTATAATAGACAATGAATATTAACACAACAACATTGATATGAGTAAAGAGTAGTTTCAAATACAACACGTGTGCTATAAGGGATTTTCTGACATCTGTTTCATATTCTTCTCAGGTATGAAGAATACCTAGAGGGGTGGGGGGCCCAAAACAAGCCCAATATTATTATATTATTTATTATCATCAGTATAATTTATGATCAACAATTTATCAATAAATGAGCCTGCAACATATTCAATTGAAATCTCTTGGAGTTTAAAAAGTAAATACAGATGGGATTTTACAAAAATGTTTTACAGAAATTTTTGTAAAGTTTGGAGATGGAAAAAGAAAAAAAACTGACGTGAAAGATTATGGTAACTCCAGTCGGAGTTATTGCACACATAATAGGAGCAGTGGTGAACTCATCTCTGTACATCTCTGCTGGTTGCATTGTTTGTAAAAAAATGTATTCATGATTTTTCTTCAATGAAGGGAAGAAGGAGGTGGGATATATAAGGATGAATTACTACAGCACTTGTATCGTTGCACTATAGCTATTAGCTGTGAGAAGACAGTGCCAGTCAAATTATTTGGACAAAACAGCAACAGTTAATGTAAAGAAACGAAGTTGCTTGTCATATTTTCCTAACAAGCAACCACATTTTTTCAATTGAGCCCAACAAAATGCGATCCGCAACTAGAGATTTTTTACTGCAGCTTGCCAAAAAAGAAGCCCAAAGTCACGTGTTATACATGGATTTGGTAGCTATGGATACTGTCGACTCAAACCAACGTGGGACTACATTGATTGGATGTCGTGCAGTCAGTGCACGTGCTCTCTGCATGCATTCAGGTGCACATTTTTTTCACAGATGTAGATACACTGAGAGCGGCGCGGCCGTGTGAAAAGAATATTCCCCAGGTTTTTATGGGAAGTAGCAAGTCAAAAGGCGCAAGTCCAAGTGAAGTCATGAGTCATTGATGTTAAAGTCCAAGTCAAGTTTTAAGTCTTTGTATATTTTGTCGAGTCGAGTCTAAAGTAATCAAATTCATGACTCAAGTCTGACTCGAGTCCAAGTCACATGACTCGAGACCACACCTCTGGTGGGCAGGGCGTATTCGGCGGCAGGTCAGGCAGCCGCATGTTTGCATACTGTGGCTGTTTTACAAGCTTATCAGGCCGACCTGCTGAGGGATATAGATTAGGGGAATAATCGAAGATTCGATGCATCGATATGCGGAGCCTGATTTGACCACCGATCTCACGGTCGAATCTCGCGGGTGTTATGAAAAGAGGATCATACCATTTTGGCAATATGTGGGTGCTCAATATTTTAAAGACGTGTTGCGGCGCTGAGCTGAGCTGAGCATCGGTGTGCAACCCCTTTAAGGGTGCTGAGCTTCGCACCACGCCTTTAAAATTAGAACACGTTCAATGAGAGTACACACACCGGCGGTAGCATTCAGCGCCTGTCCGCGGCCACTGAGGAAGTTGTTTAAAATCCTGCTGCACCACAGAGCGCTTTCGTGCAGCTCATCTGTCAGTCAATTCAAAATTGAGCTCGAACTTATAATGTGCGCGTCAGGTGGCAGTGTGAGATCCTGAGGCGCGCGGGGCTGAGCTTCGCGTACGTCTTCACCCGCTTTAGGCACAATCGGCTTCAGAACGTGCATGTAAACGCACTCAATGTGTTCTTTTCCTCTCTAGGCAGGTATTTTTTTAGGTTTATTTATCAAAATGTTCTTTTATATATTTGTGTGATGTTCTGTATTTCGATCGCGGCTTTAACATGTTATGAGAAAACGGTTTATTAATATTTATCCACCACATTACCTTTTAGGCTATTTAAACCTAAATAAGAAAGCCATTGTCAGTTCGTCTGTCAGTTGGCAGGCAGTTTTGGTCGCTTTATTAAAAGTTGTGGCTGTGTGCAGTGTGTAAAGGAAAATAAAAATAATTTTACCCTTCTGCTGACAGTGTCGTGCCCCTCCCAACCCATTCACACACACAGATGATTCGACTATCAGTCGACCATAGAGAGATTCGACAATTCTGATTCGATTGTCTAAATCCTTAGTCGAGGACAGCCCTAATATAGATGATGAATGTGAGGAAGCGGGGAGAGAAACTATAGCGGAGATTAGGAGGGCTGCAGATTTATCTGGGCCACCAAGGAGATGGCCAAATCCATCGGCCGCACTATGGCAGCCCTGGTGGCCACGGAGAGGCATCTGTGGCTAAATCTATCTGACATTAAAGAACGTAATAAAAAGTTTTTAATGGATGCTCCTATCTCCCCGGGCCGGCCTCTTCGACGCCTCAGTAAACCTCGTGGAGAGGTTCCAAGAGGCTAAGAAACAAGCAGCCGCATTCCAACGGTTTCTCCCTCGCAAATATTATCCCTTTGGGGCGGCTGGGCGGTAGCAGCCCCTGCCGAGTGCGTCCTCCTTGCACAGAGCGCAGCAAAAAGAGAGCTTGGCTGCATGCTCCACAGAGAGAAAACTGGGGGTCCGGGCAGCACGCTCAGCCGAGGTCTTCCCGAGGTAGGGCAGACCTAAGGTCTGTCATTATCTCCAGGAAGGCTTCAGCGAAGAAGCCCTGACGCCAGAAGGTCAGGGCTTTCGATGGCAGTCCCCTTCGAGAGAGTGCGGCTTGCAGAGGCACCCGTTCTCTCTTGATGCCATCAGGGGGCCGTTCTGCCATCCCTGCCACTTATGGTGCTTCAGGGCACAGTGGTCCCCAGCGAACACATATCTCCATGTGCGCCCGGAAACGTAGCGGCGTGGGGATGTTCATGCCCTCCCAGGAGGGCTCAAGGGGGGAACAATTTGGTTGCTTCCTGCCGGTACACCGTTACAGGACACCAAGCTGACTGCTCAGATAAAACCAGAGGCCAGCCTCGAGAGGCTGGTTCCCTTAGTAGATTTTCTGGCAGCATGGAAACTTCTGCCAAATATCTCAGAATGGGTCCTGCACACAGTAGAAAAGGATACAGAATTCAATTTGGGTTACACCCACCCAGATTCCTACAGTAGTAAACCCCGAGCAGGCTCTGGTCATGGAGCAAGAAGTACAGACTCTTCTGCGAAAAGAGGCTATAGAGAGGGTCCCTCCCCACTGCAGAGAGTTGGGGTTTTACAGCCGGTACTTCATAGTTCCAAAGAAGGATGGGGGGCTTCGGCCTATTTTAGATCTGGGTCAGTTGAATAGGGCAGTAATGAGATTAAAATTCAAAACGCTCATGCTGAAACAGATCGTGTGTCAGAACAGGTCCGAGGACGGGTATGTCACAATAGAACAAAAAAATGCATACTTCCACATCTCCATGCTTCCGCAGCACAAAAAATTCCTCAGGTTTGCTTTCGAGGGCGAAGCTTACCAGTATCGGGTGCTGCCATTTGGCCTAGCTTTATCGTCCCGCACTTTCACGAAGTGTGTGGATGCAGCTTCAGCTCCGTTGCGACTCCAGGACATTTGCGTACTCAACTACATAGACTATAAGCTCATATTGGCACGGTCGGAACAGTTGGCGGTTCAGCATCGAGATGCTGTTCTCGCCCATATGAAAGTGTTGGGGCTAAGGTTAAATATTAAGAAAAGTGTGTTGCTTCAGCGGAGCACTACTTTTCTGGGGTAGTCTGGGACATAAGATGGATGTCGGCTTAGCTATCTCCTCCCAGGAATTCTGGGGCTAATGGCAGCAGCGTCCAATGTGATACCTTTTGGCCTGCTGTACATGAGACCATTGCAATGGTGGCTCAGGATCAAGGGCTTCTCCCCGAGGGGAAATCCATTTCGCTTGATCAAGGTCATACGGCGATGCTTACGTGCTTTGGTGAAGTGGAAGTATCCTTAGTTCCTGTCCCAGGGTCCAGTTCTGGGGGTTCCTTGTCGTCGCTTAACGCTAATGACGGATGCCTCCCTAACTGGCTGGGGGGTGGTCATGAGTGTCCGCTCAGCACAGGGTCGGTGGAGCGGCCATCAGCTTTCGTGGCATTTAAACCAGCTGGAGCTGATGGCCGTGTTCCTGGCATTCAGGCACTTTCTCCCAGACCTGAGGGGCCACCATGTGTTAGTAAGGTTGGACAACACATCGGTGGTCTCCTATATAAATCGGCAGGGGGGTGTAAGATTGTGCCGTTTGTGGAAGTTGGTGCATCAAATGTTGATTTGGGCCCGGGGCAAATTGTTTTCAGTCAGAGAAATTTATATTTCGGGGTACCTGAATGTGACGGCAGACTCACTGTCGAGGCAGGGAGTAGTGCTGGGGGAATGGAGACTTCACCCTGAGGTGGTAGAGCTCCTTTGGAATCACTTTGGGCGAGCTCAGGTGGATCTGTTGCGTCTCGCAAGACAACACACTGTCCCCTATTTTACTCCCTCATGCATCCAGCCACATTGGGGCTGGATGCTATGGTACAGACGTGGCCGAGGCTACGTCTGTAAGCCTTTCCCCCTTTGGCGCTGCTTCCAGGAGTGCTGGAGGAAGTACATATAGTGGGTTCGTGGAAAAAAACCCATGCGTTTAATTGTCCAAAGGGCGAATAATTACCCGAAGGGACCGTAGGGCAGAAGTGAATCATTGTTCTCTGTTATGTAGTTCACCATCTGACCTTTCGTACTTATCTAGGTCCCGCTGACCGCTCCTTTAATTCCCCCGGATAGCGCCCGTATGGACGCAGATAGGGGGCGACCAAGAGCTAATAGACCAGTTAGACGTCCACTTCACATCTTCGCACAGGTAAAAGGGATAAGTCGCTCCCTTGAGACTACTAAACGTCCGATCCCCTGTTAACGGATGGCGGCACCGTTGACCGCAGCCTGCCGGCCTGTTATTTATCCACTTGACTATCAGTTTGGTGGAGCGGTCAGCAAAAGTGAGGTCAGGGTCCTGCCAACCCGTTTTTTGTCCGATTACCTCTTGTTTTCAATTTCCATGCCTTTCCATTGGACCAATCCTCGGTCCAGGGCGGATGCGGCCACGCCCTATCCCATGCACCAGTTATTTGTCCGATATCCCACAAAATTTTCGATTCGCTCCCAATTCAAGACGCAGTCCGAGCCCATTCAACTAGGAGTATGGCGGCCTCTATGGCTCTAGTATCAGGAGTTTTGCTTCAAGAGGTGTGTGATGCGGCAGGGTGGTCCTCTCCGCACACTTTTGTGAGGTTTTACATCTTAGAAAAAAAAATGATAGTAAAGGAGATTTATATTATTTGAAAATATGTTTTTATTTTGAATAAATGCAGTTCTTTTGAACCTTTCACTCATCAAATATTTTAGTCAGCAGAACTGTTTCCAACACTCATAATGAATCCTCATATGAGAATGATTTCTGAAGGATCATGATCACTGAAGACTGGAGGAATTATACTGAAAATTGAGCTTTGCATCACAGAAATAAATGATAATTTAAAGTATAATAAATTGAAAAACAAATATTAAAAAAAAAAAAAAATTATTTTTAATTCTGTATTTTTATCAAATAAATGCAGGTTTGATGAGCAGAAGAAACTTCTTTCAAAAACATTGCAAATAGTAATATATATATATATATATATATATATATATATATATATATATATATATATATATATATATATTGAGCTATAAATAATAAGTTTACTAATACTTCGTTCATTTTAAATAAATTAAATAATATAATTATACTAATTAATAAGTAATTTGGTGATTCTGCATTTCCTTTGCATGTTTTTTTATTGCACGATAGAGGTCAAAGTTTAATTCATAATGGTTTTAAAAAGTCTTAAATTTGACTTGTTGAAACCTGCAGATACCCTGAGTAGTAGTAATAGGTAATAGTAGTAGTAGTAGTTTATAGACTTCAAATAGTTTTCTTCTAATAAATCAGAAAAACATTTCTACAGTGCTAAATATGTTACGTTCACATGGAATGAAACTACATTCTATTTATTAGAACTTCCATTCTCTACTTTACTTTACAGCCAGTAACAACAGTCGGATCTCAAAAGTCCTAAATTTGACAGAGGAGATCTGCTATTTGTCTCTGCAGCAACAGCTTGTAATAATGGCAATTACAAAGTCACCCTAGATTATGAATAAAGGCTTAGGAAGTTTTCCGAAGTCATATGCGGTTTTCTCTGTTTCTGGAACATGGCTGTCAAAAAGCTATAATTTATTTTTCACTCTTTTAGTGGGAAACTCTAATGAAGAACCCAGACCATGAAGTATGACGGTGAAAATTCTAAGCAAATTTCATAAGGAGGTTCGAAGTGAGATTGCCAGACCTACAGAGATCGACCAGTTTAGTACCACCAGCATAGCAAACCTGTAATTATAATGAAACTTGATAGGCACGGTAGAGTAATGCATCTTAAACACATTAACTTAAAAACTACCTGTCAAGTATATACAAAAATATGATTGATCTATTTTCATTTCAGGTAACGTCCAGTGTGGGGAAACTACGAATGTCAAATCAGCAGATATATACTGTAGTTTAAACTGACTTCCCTCCATGCCTCACCATTGCTTTGCTATCAGAACCGCAGACCCCCTCCCTATCGGGTGCATACGTTAAGCCAAATAACACACAGCAGATGCCCGCGAACCCCAGCGCTGTAATGTAGTGAAAGGAGGAAACTGGGGGTAGTATTATGGATTCTCAACCATGCCAGTTTTCTTTATTTTTCTGCAGCCTCTCCAGAGCTGTAGTGGCCTGCGATGGAGAGTCCCAGGGGCGCAGCAGTGTAATGGTAATACGGACCATCTGACAGCTGTCAAAACAGCCCTGTTAGTCAAGCAATGAGGCCTGTCAACCTGCTGAAAAACTAGTCTGCAGCCTCTCAATTTTTCTCTCTCTTTCCCCGACTTACTCACTTTACCCTAACTGCCACAAAACAGAGTCGGTTTCCTCTCTGGGTTGACCTTTCACACTCCGGGCCGGGTCTATACAACATGTTCTACTAAAATGCACGACTCGCAGCACAAAAGCCTCAAAGCGGGAAATGATTTTAGGAGCACTATAAGAAGTCTTTTTTTAAACATCTTTTGAACAGGATGAATTCTCAAGTATTGAACATTTTCAAAATTCAGATAATATATGCTATATACACCTATCAATTGCTCTCAACATATATCTAACTATATATTTTATGCAAAACTCATATGAACATTATCATTCTTATTCAATTATTCAATGGGATTATTAAAATTCATTAAACAACATTTTTGCATGATGAAGAATCCGAAGTAAAGCTAGGTAATGAAAGTATGCCAAATATATCAACTACAATACATTGTATAAGGAGTTCATGTCCTGGGATGCAAGACATATGAAATACAGGTCTCCAGTAAATATCTCTAGGAAATAGCACCGTCAATGTAAGCATGCTCTGTCTTTTCTCATTTCAAATTAAAAACATTCCTTTAATAATCCTTCCCTTCCTGATTATTAAACATTTTGGCTTGCACTCTAGACACCAGAAGGATATGCAATTGTTTCCATTGAAAAGCACATGGTTGCAATAGATCACAGGTGGACACTGAAGTGAACGCTACATAGTTGCATATACACCTGGGATTAATGTAAAATGTATTATATTTCACTTTATAAAATCCTAACTTGAAGTTAGTTTGTGCAAATCTTTTTTGGGGGTTTACATTCCTTTTTATTAGATTGTTCTGGGTTTAAATGATAAACAAGTAGAGAAACGACAGGAATTAATCTAGAATGTAATATGTCTGTCCAGATTGAAACAAACCCACTGTGTTACACAATCAGAGTAAATCAAAGCATTTTTATGTTAAATATACAGTCTTATGGATTGGAATTTTGGACCAATGAGCTCTATCTGTGGGCATGGCTGTTCAGAATAACGCCACGCGTAACGCTAATAAAAGCTGTGTCAGTAAACATCACTCCGCTGGCCTCAAGAGGCATGCTAGTGAGGCACGACATACTTCTAGACAGGCTGGAAAACTGGGTCGGGCTTTCTGGGATGGTCCTCAAATGGTTCAGGTCATACTTAGAAGGGAGAGGTTATTATGTGAGTATAGGAGACCATAAGTCTGAGTGGACGTCCATGACATGTGGAGTCCCACAAGGGTCACTTCTTGCACCACTTCTATTCAACCTGTATATGCTGCCACTGAGCCAAATAATGAAAAAGAACAATATTGCTTACCACAGCTATACTGATGTCACCCAGATCTACTTAGCACTATCACCTAATGACTACAGCATCATTGACTTGCTGTGCAAATGCATTGATGAAGTTAACAACTGGATGTGCCAAAACTATCTTCAGTTAAACAAAGACAAAACTGAAATCACTACATTTGGAAACAAAGATGAAATTCTCAAGGTGAATGCATATCTTGAGGCTAAAGGCCTGATAACAAAAAATCAAGTCAGGAATCTTGGAGTGATTTTTCAGACCTGAGTTTCAGTAGTCATGTCAAAGCAATAACTAAATCAGCATACTATCATCTGAAAAATATTGCAAGAATTAGATGCTTTGTTTTCAGGCAAGACTTAGAGAAACTGGTTCAGGCTTTCATTACCAGTAGGGTGGACTATTGTAATGGCCTTCTCACCGGCCTTCCCAAAAAGACCATTAGACAGCTGCAGCTCATACAAAACGCTGCTGCCAGGATTCTGAGCAGAACCAGAAAATATGACCATATCACACCAGTCCTCAGGTCTTTACACTGGCTTCCAGTTACATCTAGGATCGATTTTACAGTACTACTACTTGTTTATATATCACTCAATGACCTAGGACCTAAATACATTGCAGATATGCTGATTAAATACAAACCCAACAGATCACTCAGATCAGCAGGATCAAATCAGTTAGAAATACCAAGAGTTTACTGAAAGCAAGGAGAGTCTGCTTTTAGCTATTATGCCAGCCGTAGTTGGAACCAGCTTCCTGAACAGATCAGATGTGCTCCAAAGTAGCCACATTCAAATCCAGACTCAAAACACATCTGTTTAGCTGTGCATTTACTGAATGAGCTCCGAGCCACTGTACGTCCGACTGATTGCATCATTTTTTAAATTATTTTTATAACTCTTTTAGTTTACCTTTGTTATCATCATTTTATAATTCTCTTTACATTGTATTCTTTTTCTTATGCATTTTTTTTATCCCTATTTTAATTCCTTTCTATGTAAAGCACTCTGAATTGCCTTTGTGTATGAAATGTGCTATATAAATAAACTTGCCTTGCCTTGCCTTGCCTTGCACGCTAGTGGGGTTTGCAAGTGGCGTGCAGAGGCTGCAGTCTTTAGCGTCATTGTTGGTGCGCCCACCTCCCATGCCGAGGACACTGGTTCAAAACCCGCTTGGAGCAGTGCAAGTAGAACTGGAGTGGTTACATTGGTGTCATGACCCAGATGGGATTAATGTTTAGGGGGGTGAGTGTAACAGAGGCCAGCTAGTAAGAGCTGTGTGAGTAAAACAGGGGTTACATTGGTGCCATGACCCAGATGGGAGTAAGATTTAGGGTGTGAGTGTATCAGAGCCCAGCTAGAAGGAGCTGTGTGAGTAAACCAGGGGTTACATTGGTGCCATGACCCAGATGGGAGTGAGGTTTAGGGGGGTCAGTGTAACGGAGGCCAGCTATTAAGAGCTGTGTGAGTAAACCAGGGGTTACATTGGTGTTGTGACCCGGATGGGAGTGAGGTTTAGGGGGGTGAGTGTAACGGAGGTCAGCTAGTAGGAGCTGTGTGAGTAAACCAGGGGTAACATTGGTGTTGTGACCCAGATGGGAGTGAGGTTTGGGGGGGGTGAGTGTAACGGAGGCCAGCTATTAAGAGCTGAGTGAGTAAACCAGGGGTTACATTGGTGTTGTGACCCGGATGGGAGTGAGGTTTAGAGGGGTGAGTGTAACGGAGGCCAACTAGTAACAGTTGTGTGAGTAAACCGGGGTTACATTGGTGCCATGACCCGGATGGGAGTAAGATTTAGGGTGTGAGTGTAACGGAGGCCAGCTAGTAGGAGCTGTGTGAGTAAACCAGGGGTTACATTGGTGCCATGACCCAGATGGGAGTGAGGTTTAGGGTGTGAGTGTAACGGAGGCCAGCTATTAAGAGCTGTGTGAGTAAACCAGGGGTTACATTGGTGTTGTGACCCGGATGGGAGTGAGGTTTAGGGGGGTGAGTGTAACGGAGGCAGCTAGTAGAAGCTGTGTGAGTAAACCAGGGGTTACATTGGTGCCTTGACCTGGATGGTAGTGAGGTTTAGGGTGTGAGTGTAACAGAGGCCAGCTAGTAAGAGCTGTGTGAGTAAACCAAGGGTTACATTGGTGCCATGACCCGGACGGGAGTAAGATTTAGGGTGTGAGTGTAATGGAGGCCAGCTAGTAGGAGGTGTGTGAGTAAACCAGGGGTTACATTGGTGCCATGACCTAGATGGGATTGAGGTTTAGAGGGGTGAGTGTAATGGAGGCCAGCTAGTAAGAGCTGTGTGAGTAAACCAGGGGTTACATTGGTGCCATGACCCGGATGGGAGTAAGATTTAGGGTGTGAGTGTAACGGAGGCCAGCTAGTAGGAGCTGTGTGAGTAAACCAGGGGTTACATTGGTGCCATGACCCAGATGGGAGTGAGGTTTAGGGTGTGAGTGTAACGGAGGCCAGCTATTAAGAGCTGTGTGAGTAAACCAGGGGTTACATTGGTGTTGTGACCCGGATGGGAGTTATGTTTGGGGGGGTGAGTGTAATGGAGGCCAGCTATAAAGAGCTGTGTGAGTAAACCAGGGGTTACATTGGTGTTGTGACCCGGATGGGAGTGAGGTTTAGAGAGGTGAGTGTAACGGAGGCCAAGTAGTAAGAGTTGTGTGAGTAAACCAGGGGTTACATTGGTGCCATGACCCAGATGGGAGTAAGATTTAGGGTGTGAGTGTAACTGTGACCAGCTAGTAGGAGCTGTGTGAGTAAACCAGGGGTTACATTGGTGCCATGACCCAGATGGGAGTGAGGTTTAGGGTGTGAGTGTAACGGAGGCCAGCTATTAAGAGCTGTGTGAGTAAACCAGGGGGTTACATTGGTGTTGTGACCCAGATGGGAGTGAGGTTTAGGGTGTAAGTGTAATGGAGGCCAGCTAGTAGGAGGTGTGTGAGTAAACCAGGGGTTACATTGGTGCCATGACCCAGATGGGAGTGAGGTTTAGGGGGGTGAGTGTAACGGAGGCCAGCTATTAAGAGCTGTGTGAGTAAACCAGGGGTTACATTGGTGTTGTGACCCGGATTGAAGTGAGGTTTAGGGGGGTGAGTGTAACGGAGGCCAGCTAGTAAGGGCTGTGTGAATAAACCAGGGGTTACATTGGTTCCTTCACATGGATGGGAGTGAGGTTTAGGCTGTGAGTGTAACAGAGGCCAGCTAGTAAGAGCTGTGTGAGTAAACCAGGGGTTACATTGGTGCCATGACCTGGATGGGAGTAAGATTTAGGGTGTGAGTGTAATGGAGGCCAGCTAGTAGGAGGTGTGTGAGTAAACCAGGGGTTACATTGGTGCCATGAACCAGATGGGAGTGAGGTTTAGGGGGGTGAGTGTAACGGAGGCCGGCTAGTAAGAGCTGTGTGAGTAATCCAGGGGTTATATTGGTGCCATGACCCGGATGGGAGTAAGATTTAGGGTGTAAGTGTAATGGAGGCCAGCTAGTAGGAGGTGTGTGAGTAAACCAGGGGTTACATTGGTGCCATGACCCAGATGGGAGTGAGGTTTAGGGGGGTGAGTTTAACGGAGGCCAGCTATTAAGAGCTGTGTGAGTAAACCGGGGGTTACATTGGTGCCGTGACCCGGCTGGGAGTGAGGTTTAGGGGGGTGAGTGTAACAGAGGCCAGCTAGTAAGAGTTGTGTGAGTAAACCAGGAGTTACATTGGTGCCGTGACCCGGATTGGAGTTAAATTTAGGGTGTGAGTGTAACAGAGGCAAGCTAGTAAGAGCTGTGTGAGTAAACCAGGGGTTACATTGGTGCCGTGACCCGAATGGGAGTGAGGTTTAGGGGGTGAGTGTAACAGAGCCCAGCTAGTAAGAGCTTTGTGAGTAAACCAGGGGTTACATTGGTACCGTGACCTGGATACGAGTGAGGTTTAGGGGGGTGAGTGTATCAGAGCCCAGCTAGTAAAAGCTGTGTGAGTAAACCAGGGGTTATATTGATGTTGTGACCCGGGTGGGAGTGAGGTTTATGGGGTGAGTGTAACAGAGACCAGCTATTAAGAGCTGTGTGAGTAAACCAGGGGTTACATTGGTTTATTGACCCGGATGGGTGTGAGTTAATACAACTACTGAGGGAATTTTGGCAAATGACAACTGCAATCAAGCTATCAATATTTTGTTTTCCTCTTTTGTAAAGCTGCTATCATGTTTTCTTTTCTTTTGCTATTAGAGAAGATGGGAAAGCAATGGTTATATTTTTAGTTCACTGCTATATAATTTTACCCAGCTATGATGACTTCTTCTTCTGAATACCATGGAAATGTGAAAAATATCCATGGAAGTTGTTCTTTTGTTACTTCGAACATGGTGTACTTTGTTTTTATTCAAAATTTCATAAATCAGATGAATTCAGATGGTGAAAACTCAATTTCGACATTTTGTGCTTTGCTATTGAGTGTTAAAATAAGAGCTTTTCAGCCTGAGTGAAATTGGTGTGCTAGGACACATTGATGGCTATTTTCTGGGTCCTATTTGGTAAGTTGTTACTTTCCATCCTAAATTGTCCCTTTTCCACTACAGGGCAAATTATCCAGTATAGGTCTGCATTTATGTTCAAGCACCTGATGTCCTGCAGAAAATAGGTCTCAATTTCAAAAGATAAGCTGCAGAGACGCACTGATATGTGGGAAGAAAGCAGGGTGTAAAAAAAAGCACATTGAATCATTAACTCAAGCTCAGCTGAGGGCGTTAAATACAAAAATACCCTGCATCTAGCAATGATTTGAGGAAATAACAGTCTTAACCTCAGTTTTAATTCTAGTAGTGTATTTTGGCATAGAACAGAACAGCTGGGCTGTCATTTGTTTGGAGGTCACGTGCGAGCCTGGTGTCAGGCTGTCATGTTTAAAGGTGAAGAGAAGTCAGCCATCCAGAGAATACTGAGGGCAAGTTCAAGAGACTTTAAATTGCCACCAAATAGGAAAAGTTTAATGCTCTTTTAGTGTGTCCTGCACTTTGTAATTTATGTATCCATCATCATTATAGCCACTCTAAATGCATCATCAAATGCAGGTACCATTGATCTGCCCAGAGCTGTTCACCATTGACTGGGTCAATTGCTGTATGTAATTTAATCAATGTCTTTAAGTGAGTTTGTTATTTTAAGATCACTTTCTGTCAGTCATTTTAATTTCTTTGCAAACCGTCAATTTCAAAGATGGTTTAAACGGTGATAGAAGTGTGGAAATCTAAAATAAAGTGATAAATAACAACAATACTTCAGCTTTTTTTTCCAATATATATATATATATATATATATATATATATATATATATATATATATATATATATATATATATATATATATATATATATATATATATATATATAACCTGGATGGATTTTTATCGTTCATCAATTGGAAAAAAATAAAAACAAATTTTGGTATAATTCCTCTGTACCGTAATCGTCATAGTTTTTGTGTGGACTCTCCTATTCATTTATATTATTAAAGATTTGTATCTTTATTGTTACAGTTATTGTCCTTAGTGCGAATGGGCCTTAAGTGTCTATCTTCTGAAGATCATCTGTACGCTGTTTGAAATGAGGTCAAGTTTCTTTAAAATGCACATGTCACTTCCATTATAGCTTGAGTCCCTAATGCTGGTGGAATGACTGATGGGTCAGGGGGATACGAGCGTTTGGAGGGAGACACCGTTGACTTTGGCTTGTGTTTGAGGGTACTGAGGGGGATCGAGCATTTCTGCTTCCCACCGTTACCTGGCGAGAGTGTCTGGAAAGCCAGCTTGCAGTATGGTCAATTTGGCCAACACAAACAGGTGCTGGTTAAGACATTCTGTCTTTAGACGGTCCCTTGCCATTCGTCTGACAGCCAAATTAATTAACTTCACTCAGACAGTCATAAACAGATATTACAAGCAAATATTTTTGAGACATTTTATTGAAATTTTTGAAAACAGAAAAAAAACATTACACTAGAAAAAACATTTCCGTTGTTTGATAAATAAATAAATTAAACATTTATTTACCGTTTTATTTACTAAGGACACAATTCACATTTTTATTTATTTTAACTTAATGTACTACAATAACTAATACAGTCATATAGCTATATACAGTTATATACAGTAAAAAAAAAAACGACAAAGACACACACACACACACAGAGAGAAAGAGCGAGAGAGAGCAAGAGAAAGCGAGAGAGATAGATTGAGAGAGAGAGAGCTTGTGTCAATTAGGCTACCTCTGTGCATCTCTAAACAGCACTGTTATTACCTCACTAGTGAAAAAAATGTCGTGTGTAGCCTTTAAGTTGCTTTATGTTTTTTTGTTTTTTTTTTGTCCTGTAAGTTTCAGTTATTACAGTTACTATGCAAAGTGATATGGGACTGTAATGCGGTCAAGAGAACTGACTGGAACGATCCGCTGTGTGTTTCCCAGGAAATAATTGCACACCTCAGAACGTTCATCAGCCAATCAGATTCAAGCATTCAACAGCCCCGTAGTATAATTATTATTTAATATATTTATTAAATTATTGGTATATTATTTAAGTTTATAAAATGATTTAATAAAAATACAAAAGTATCCCATGAAGAAAGATAGTCATCTAGGTTGCATATGCATCCTGGTTCTCTAAGAAGGGGAACAAGCGTTGCACCATGGTGTTGATGCTATCAGAGTGTGCTTCACAAGCCCCGAAAAGTGAAGCTAAAGCGTCTCAATCGCCCCCTGGTGGCTGGTCCCAGACATCATAAAATTGTCAAAAATGTCTTGGTATGCTGAAGCATTAAGAGTTCTGTTCACTGGAACTAAGGAGAAAAGCCCAACCCCTGAAAAACAACCCCACCCCATAATCCCCCCTGCACCAATCTTTACACTTGGCACAATGCAGTCAGACAAGTCCCGTTCTCCTGGCAACCGCCAAACCCAGACTCGTCCATGGGATTGTCAGAAGCGTGTCTGAAGCGTGATTGGTCACTCAGTTGTCTCACTGCTCTAGAGTTCAGTGGCGGCTGCTTTACTCCACTGCATCCCACGCTTTGCATTGCTCTTGGTGATGTAAGGCTTGGATGAGCTGCTCGGCCATGGAAACCCACTCCATTAAGCTCTCTACGCTGTTCTTGAGCTCATCTGAAGGCCACAGAAGTTTGGAGGTCTGGAGCGGTTGACTCTGCAGAAAGTTGGCGACTTCTGCGCACTGTGACCCTCAGCATGTGCTGACCCTGCTCTTATTGCACAAGTGTCAACCTATCACGGCACCATGCTTGAGTTCACTGAGCTCCTGAGAGCGAGCCATTCTTTCACTAATGTGTGTAGAAGCGTCTGCAGGCCTAGAGCTTGATTTTGACACCTGTGGCCATGGAGTGATTGAACACCTAAACTCAGTTATTTGAAGGGGTGTCCCAATACTTTTGGCAATATAGTGTATGTGCTTTAAGTGTCTTCATCTTTCTGCTTCATTAATACCGAAGAGACGTATTTACTTTGCCCTGAGCTCAGTCTGATTTGTCACATTGAAGGGTTAGCCGTTTCCAGAGAGTAAAGCTTAGGGATGAAAGCATCAGAATAAACTGCTCCCACACAGCCATCGTTCTGCTCGGATATTTGAGCACGCTGTTTCTCTGCTCCTTATTTTAATGTTTTAAGAGCTCTCCATAAGTTTTCTGTGCACTCTGCTCTCTGTCTCCTTTGGTTTCATTAAAACAAAGCACACTTGGAAAACGGGCATACACGTATGGCTGCTTTCTAACAACATTCTCTTCTAACAATCCTCTAACAACTTCAGCATTTGACCTAGTTTATAGTTTAGCACATGTGAAACGCACACACTTCTGAGAGAGAGGAAGAGAGTGCGCGGCGAGGGCGAGACCGGCTCATTTTGTTAATAATGTGGGCGTTTCGTTCTACATCCACACCGAGGTTCAGAATAGTTAATGGCTCTCGACAGAAGTGGAAATAGCATTATTAGGTTGAACGGGGACATTTGCTCATCCAACACGAAGCTGCTAACGTTACAAGCCAACATGTGTTTGGATATCTATTAAAGCACTTGTGCAGGAGTGTTTGACTCAAACATGACACTTTTAACAGTGAACTCAAGATATATTAGATAAGATATTTCAGATAGATAACCATGCTTCCATCATGATCCGCAGAACTATAATATTGTGGTTCACAACCAGATATAATACAATTTAAATATTCATTTTATAGAACACAAGTTGAAGTGAAAAATAATGTGAAATCCCTTTTTGCAGATGATTATATTATCTGACAATGCACAACAATGACAACTGGCTTATTTGATCGGACATGCATTGTGCAGAAACAGTGTCTTAACAGCACAATGTGTCTTAGTTTAATAATGTGTTTTTTCAAAATCTTTTTTTTTCATATGGAGGATGAAACTTGCAAAACAATAAATAAATAAATAATTTTGCAAACAAACAAACAAATAAATCCACAAAATTCTACATAAAAAAGATTTACAAATAAATTAGGGGTGTAACGATTCGTTTTAACAACGATTCGATTCATATCACGATTTGAGGTTGTCGATATGATTTAAGGACGATATTGGTACATTTAGAACGATACGATCCGAAAAGATTCAGTGACTTGAAATCGATTCAGTAACTTTTTAGCCAAAAATTGAAATCTGTGTGACTGATTTATTTCAGTCGAATCGAATCGTTGTTAAAACGAATCGTTACACCCCTAAAATAAATAAATGTGCAAATTAATAGTGTCAGCCAATGGTGTCATACAGACCGCCTGATTGACAGTTTGATTAACACCGCCTCATTAGCATATTGAGCCAAGGGGAAATAAATAAGAAGCTATGTTCAAAAATGAATAAACGGGTAAAAGGAAAAAAAGGTCAACTTTCAGATTAGAATTTCCCATAAAAAAATGTATTTTGCATTTGTAACATTTGTTTTATTTAATTAATTATTTATCTCATTGCACATTTTATTTATTAATTTAAATTAAATTAAATAAATCACTTTTTACAAATGTTTATATAATCACACTGTAAAAAAAGTGTTGCTTTTTGTTGGTTTAACTTAAAAAATTAAGTAACCTGGTTGCCTTAAAATGTTGTGTTTATTGAACTTAAAAATTTGAGTTAATACAATAAAGGAAATTTGTTTAATAAATAGAAATTCAAAATATTTTTGTATCTGAACCACATAAAAAAAATTATAAATTCAGGAAGATAGCACTATTTGGCTGCATCATCAGAAATAAAACACACACACAATTACCCAATATGCTTACAAAATATTTTAATAATATTTTAAAAAAGGTTGTAGAATCTCAAAAAAATGTTCATTGTATTAACTCAAAATTTTAATTTCAATGAACTCAAAATTTTAAGGCAACCAGGGAACTTTTTTTTTTTCAATTAATTTTTTAAAGTGCACAAATTAGCATAACTGTAGTGTTTAGAATAAGAAGTTTTTTTAATAAATAGATAAAAGTGTAAAGTTTATTACATTTACCAATTTATTTAACAATTAAATTATTTACATAAAAAATCAAGAACATTTAAACTATTAAATACTTTATAATGCAATTATATTTTTCCTTTAATTATTACTTATTTATCTAGAAGTTAAAAAATTAGTGGATGATAAGATGAACATATAAATCATCCGCCTCTCTTCACAAGACAAGGTTTTTTTTTTTTAAAGACACTGAAATTAAGACACTTCAGCCAATCCAACATGTTTATAATTGAACTTAAATACGATGTTAAATCACATTACACAAACCCCAGGGAATATGTGTTGGTGTCTTTGACGGTGTTTCTGTGAGATAAATGCTCTATTTAACAACATCCCCTTGACTTATCTCTTTTTGCTCAGATTTACTCTCAGGTTGATTGCATTTCAGTCACGCTGATGCCGGGTAAACTGTTGGGCTTAATAGTAATTGTGTAATAACACCCAATGAGATTTGCTAAAATATCATAATGCAGACAAGAAATGTGAGCCCTAGCCAATGCAATAACTGTTTCTGTGTTAGCCCCGCCCACTGCCGAAAACAGCCCAATCGGTACTGACAGATTGGCTACAATTTCTCGTGTGCTGTCTGTGATTAATGAAAACTTCTTATATGTAAATATCTCAAAAATTCTAACTTTTCTTCCCTATTGTTCCACGTATACCCGAGTGAAGCGCTTCTCAAACAAGAAAACATTTAGGGGCGGGGCTTGATTGTGTCTGTGTGGAATTGATTGGATGGTGGTGGTTTGCTATTAGTGGATCTCATGTGAGTGACAGGTTGCCCCGCCCTCGTCATCAGAGAAGAGTAGATATGCTGCAAGAGGAAGTTATTCTGATTCAAGATTTTTAAAACAATAATGATGTGCACCGATAAATCATTTAAAATAAATATTTTAACAAGAATAAAAATAATTGATTTATTGATTTCATGGTGACTTTAAAACATTTGTTTTACCTAATCAGCAAATCATAAGCAAAATAATCTTCTTAAATGTAAATATTAAATTTCAAAAAGAGGATGGCGATTAACAACATTAAAAGATAGTGTATATTATAATAAATGTCTAATTTTACATGTTGATTAGATATGCAGATTCTCCTATAAATCTTACTGTGTAAGATGAAATATATAAATAATCATCATACTTTGAAGATATTAAACGCGTCTCTTTATTAGCAGGCGTTCAGACCGGACTCAGACTGTAATTAAAAGTGAAGCGGCTGCACTGAACAGCAGGGAACGCCGGCTGCAGTCGCTGCTGTCTGCGGCTCAGCTCAGAAAACCCACGGGGAACGCTTGGACCCGTCCTAATAGTAGCCAACTGTTTTTATGCAGCTGAGCCTTTCTTATCTTCTGCTCTATCAGGGTCCGTTGCTTCCACAAATAAAGGGCCAATTAAACCCTAAGAGCGCCACAGAGATCAAAGCAGCGCCCCGAAAAAAGGAAAAACTGTGTGGGACAGTAAAACAACTGCATGATTGTGGATTATGAGGACTGAAGGGAAGTGACCCACCGCAGAGCAAACCGGAATGAGTGTTAGGTGTCTAAATGTGGATGACTGACCACTTGAAACGCGGAGAAGCCAGCTGCATCTTTCTTCATAACAGAGTTTGGCTCTGTTCAAGCACAGGGCATTCAATGCACATATCAGAGAAGCCCCAGGTTTAGATAAGTCTAGATAGGAAAATGTTCATCAATACGAGTGTACCTTTAAGACTTGTGTACAGTATGTTCTCTTCTGTCATCATCAGTTCACACTTGGTTTGAATTTCCGGTCATTTATAGCATAAAAACACTATTTTTATTTATTATTAATTATAATAATACAGTGCTGGTACAAACTCTGTGTGCTTTCTAAATAAAATATTCGTCAGTAAATGACTGTAAAAGCTATCAGGCATTATAAAGTATGTACTGTGCTGAGTAGAAAGTTAGATGTCCATGCTAGTTGTTGGCATTGTTTAACATGCTAGAAGTAAAACATCATTGTGACTGTCGAGCTAATGTCGTTTACAAAACCCTCTCAACATTTCAAATTACTGCCTTGTGTTTTGCATAGAAATTTTCCACTGCATGTCTTTACCGGTGACACAGAAAGCTTACACTGATATATGTGTGTGATTACTAGAAGAATTACCGAAGGGAAAAGAAATCCTTCCCCAGAAGTTTGGTATTTAGTGTGTGTGTGTGTGTGTGTGTGTGTGTGTGTGTGTGTGTGTGTGTGTGTGTGTGTGTGTGTGTGTGTGTGTGTGTGTGTGTGTGTGTGTGTGTGTGTGTGTGTGTGTGTGTGTGTGTGTGTGTGTGTGTGTGTGTGTGTGTGTGTGTGTGTGTGTGTGTGTGTGTGTGTGTGTGTGTGTGTGTGTGTGTGTGTCACTCCTTTGGGAGTGAGGTAAATTGCGGTGTGCCCAGTGTGGGAATTGGTTTGCATTTTTTGCTGAGAGAAATTCAAATTCCAGAATAAATTGCCCGTGGTAAATATGAATGAAATCGCACCAGGAAAACCGAACCCCAAATTAATTGCATCACACCTTTACTGGATCCATACGTTGCACAAGGCAATGATTTAGATATATCTGCAGATATATCACCGGGGGTTGCCCAATGAAGTTAGGCAAGCGAAAACGATTTTCAGTGCTGGTCAATCTCTGGCTCGCAGCCGCGGCTCCATTGATTACCGCGGTGCAGTTAACTCGGTGCAGTTAAACATAAATTAACACCAGTCAGAAAGTGAAACCAATCTGTTCCTGAGAAACGCAACCTCAGTCGAAAATAAACCTTCCGATTCAATCCAGTAATGCAGAAATTGTGCTAATTTATTTATTTTCAATTCCCATTTTACATAATGCCAATGTGCTATGACTTTAGGGTAATGCTGAGCTTCGCAAAAAAAGGGGTGGGTATGAATTATGCAGAACATATACATGAACTATGATGTGACATGGTGGGAAGGCTTAAAATAAAATCTTAATAAAGATCTCGAGAGAGGGATGGTTTTATGTTTGCTGTGCGCTTTGGGACCGCGGGGGTCTGTATCACACCATTCATCACAGTGACAGGTCAGTGGCGTCAAGTGCCAGCAAGTGTGACATTCCTCAGCGCCCTAGACCACCAGAACCGGTGCGTGCTGTACACACACACACACACACACACACACTGTCCTGACCCCGGCCACACATCTGGAAAGGAAGATGATACGGCATGTATACCCCCTCTTCACTAAGCGTTTCTCACCCCCCAAGCCCCTTCTGTTTATATGTCCGTTCAAAAGTTGTTGGGTCTAGGTGAGGCAGAATTCATATCACTAATCAGACATATGAGAACTGAGAGTGTTAGAAGTCATAAACCGCAGACTCAACAAGCTGCATTGTTTGCACACGACCCTGATTATATTGGCTTTGATCTTTTGAAAGAAAATAAAACAATAAACCATGAGAAGTCATTCTGTGGTTATGGGGTGCTGTCAGGTGCTTTAACCCCCAGATTCACGAATGCAAGACTTCTTGTAGCTATGTATGTATGATGTTATTTTATGGTTTTTATTGTTTTGCCTCTATTTTGATAGGATTGCACATGGAGAAACACAAGAAAAGAGAGAGGAAGAGATAAAGCAATCAAAATATCAAATATAGCTGCAGGCATCGATTAAGGGGCCAAGCACAAAGAAGCAAGCAAGAAGTAAAATATAAAATTGTATTTAATCTACTAATATTTTGTTCAGGTAAAGCGTCACCAATAAGTGCAATCCAAAAAATGTTTTACGTGTACTTAGAGTGTGCCCATAAATAAGTGTCAAATTTGGTGAAAATATCTAATTTCGTTAAGGAGTTGTAGATATGTCCATAAAAATAAAATAAAAAATGTATATATATATATATATATATATATATATATATATATATATATATATATATATATATATATATATATATATATATATATATATATATATATATATATATATACATGAACTTCTTTGATTGCATTTTTTTTTCCCCACTTACTATGTCAATTGTAGTATGTATGCTTCCAAATTTCCTACAGTGGTTTTGTCTCAATCTAACTAACAGTTTTGAAGATATTTGCGAACGCTTTTTTTAATGCTTCGCAACGGAAAACAAACCATGAAGCAAAACCTAACATATTTGATATCGTTGCACTCGGAAAGGATTTAGGAATCTAAAGAGTGAAAATAAGTCAACCACATTAAAGGTTATGAGCATATGAATATTTGATTCTAGATTATTTTAAATCTGCTCCTTCAGGGCATTGTGCTGATGAGTGATGACACATACCATATTTTCATAATGAGTTTCTTAATGACTCACTAATGATATGTAAATTTGCTAATGATATGTAACAAAAAAATAAAATAAAAATGCAGCATTTTCCTACCAAATGCAAAATGGCCGATGCCCAAAATAGCAATATTGGATATCATTCAACTCATCATGCTGACTTAAAACTAGCAAGGCCAGTTTTGTCATTTTTGGCCAAACCGTTTAGACCTTATAAGCCAAAATAGCCATTTTCTCTGAGAGTAGACTCAGCATGCAGCCTCAAGTCATGCTTGTGATAAAATATACCAAGTTTGGTCAGAATATAATGAAGTGTTGCAGAGATATAGCATCGCGTCCAATTTGGCATGCCCTTCTTCAAATTTGTTTGGACGTTATTCAAGAATAGTTGGGTTTATCAAAAAGCTTTTGATATATTTTCGCCAGAATAGTCTGAAGTCTAAGCAACCATCTAGGAGGAGTTTCATGACTGAAAATAACTTCACAACGTACAATCAAATCGTCTTGAGCCAAGGATTGAGTCAGATTTCACACAATAACAGAATGAGGTTTTTTGTTCTAACCCTTTTGGTTCCACAGTTATAAGCGTAAACATGAGTGAAACTTTGGACAAGTGCTGGCGCTAGAGAGTTTGATCTTCACACCTTCTGTGCTTGGCCCTTAATAAATATAAACAAGCAAATTACATCACTAAAATTAGTTTATTTATATAATTGATTTCCTGAAAATAATAATATATGTTTTGAGCATGCTTGGATTTGCTTTTCTCATTGATGTAGTCAAAATGGCACTCCACCATGACCACATCAATGAGCATATACATATTTTTTCTGTGATTTTGTGGCTGTTTCGTAGGTGAGGTTGATGCACTTATACATTTTGCTCTTGAATCTAAGATGAACTGTGATTTATTTGCATTTAGGGAAACGTTTGCCATTTCATAAATTCATAAGAACATTTCGGAAAGAGTCACACTTTGCATTATATTCACGTCTTTATAAATAAGGCCCCATACCTCTGGCAGAAATCGCTCCCCAGAGTGCACAATTTTAGAGGACAGCCATTGGTGTGTGACCTTATCGAGTGCACTCATTCAGTCAATAACAAGTGTACAGACGATGTATATGTATACAGTTGGCTAGACATATCTAACCAGAAGATAATGTCCACACACTCAGTGTCTGAATTCGCTAATTCATTCAGTGGACTTTATTAGTGGAGTAATATAGGGAATACTAAATGAGGGTGTAGAGAGCTGTTTTGAATATAGTCAGGACACAAACTCGGGTCGCCCAAAGCTATCTCTGATCGCCCACAAGTACGGTATAACAAACACCAATAAAAGTAATTACAATAAATGCACAGATTAATGTAGTTCATTAACCTAAATTAGGTGATATTAAAAATCTGATGCATTATATGTGTGTTTATATCCACTATTTTACACAGGATTAGAATATGCTTCATGCAGTCAGATTTTAGAGCTGTAATTACCAATTTTACATGATTTCACATGGATAATTTTGGGTAACATTTTAAAATAAGGTTTTATTAGTTAACAGTAGTGCATTAGTTAACATGAATTAACCATTAATAACCCCTCTGTTCAGCATTAGTTAATTTTCGTTAACATTAGTTAATAAAAATACAGCTGTTCATGGTTTGTTCATGTTAGTTCACATAATACATTAGTAAATGTTGAAATTAAAATTAACAAAGATGCTTTATAAGTGCAGGAAACAGTTCATTATTAGTTAATGTTAACTAATGTTAACTAATGAACCTTATTGTAAAGTGGTTCTGGATTTTGCAGGTTGCAGAAACCAACCCATAGACTTTTCTCCTGAACCATTTATCCTTGTCATGGTTTCATTATCACTTATTTGGATTAGCAGCTTAATTCCACATGTGCTACATCTGATTTCACCTTTTGTGAATGCATACAGAACTGGCACCACATAAAAAAGGATCTTAAAAGCAACAAATGCACCTACACGTTTCAACTTCAACCTAAGATGGAGACCAGTGTTAGATTTATTAATAAGTAAAAACCATCCCCCTTTAGTCTTCTAAAATGTAATTTAACTGTATGAATGATACAAATCTAACTGTAATGAAAAGCAAAACAAGTCACAAAAAAAGAATAGCATTAAACCCCATTATATGTAGCACTATCAAGTCCAGGTGCACGGGAATCCAAAGTGCCCTTAGTTTCTTCTGAAATTGGATTTCTTTTATGTCCAAGCGGTATTCATTTTTTACTTCTCTGTTATGTTTCGACTGGTTGTCTCAACTGCCATGAAAGGGTGATAATGGGACAAAATCATTTATAGATTTATCCTGGGAATACAAAGAAGGGGACTACATGTTAACATTATGAGGCATTTATCAGCTTCGAGTGAATCCCAAGGCCACACAAGCTCAGCCATTACTCACATAGATAAGAAAGACTGTACTGTCCTTTAGTCCCAGTGTCCTCTACTGTCTGTGTTCATGCAAGATGGCACTTCATTTGGCCAGTGTTGAGAGATATAGAAATGATCTACCATTTTCCTATTGTTGCCCAGACATCTTTTAGATGCCAGGCATGACACAAAATCTGACCGCAGCGGGGTCAAATACAAAAAAAGAATAAGTGACTTCCACTCAGCTAAACCATCAAAACAAATTACTTGGGTTATGTATCATCTTGCCTTTTGATGGAACAGTCAGCCCAAGAGGGATGACCTTGTTTAGAGGGGCAATTTCATTCAATCATTCCATCAGGCTTGGGTTGCATGTGTCTGGGCCGTGCTCATCCCCCAGACTGAGGATCTCTGGGTCAGCCTAGGCCAACACTTTCATCTGTCGATGATGGTGTCTGGCGTTGGAGTCTCTGGAAATGCATCCCAAGCGTGGCTGTTGGACCAATCCATCATCACCACTGCATCCAATCGCTGTGTCCTGCCTATTAATACACTTTTGATGATGACGGACGGTGTTTCAATGGTTTGCGTAGACAGAATCAAGCCAATATGCCCATTTCAAGGTTTGATTGTGCTTAATCCATTTGTCATGAAAGGTCTGGCATTGGTGCAGAAAGCAAGTATGCATCGGTGTCTTAGATCATAATCTTTTCATGGCGGGGCATTTCAGCAGTATGAACCATGGATGATCTATGCCTTTGGTTTCGTTAATGCCTTTCATATGGACTTATGTCCCAACAATTTGTTTGTTATACAAGTACATCTATCAAACTCCATGAAAATCCAACTGCCACTTACTGCTCAGTTCAAAGCCGCAGAGAGAAAGAAAAAATGAAAATTTGGAATTTGCTCTGGCATGCATCCATGGCCGTGTAGAGGACAACAATATGTGTTCTAGTTTCGTTTCCCAGTGGCTTGATGCCACAGTTCTGTGTTGGTTTAGCTACGCATCTCCCATGCTACTCAGATTGGCTCAACGGACTCTCGGATGTAACGAGCCACGGCAAGCTGAGCACACATGCGGCGTTCCCTCACCCCCTTCCAATTTGAAGATAATTACAGGCAATTAAACAAACGCTTTCCCTGCTAGGTTGAAACCCCAGTGTGGGCACATTCCAGTGTGCATCCTTTATAGGCCCTCACAATGTGGTCAAAGGTGCCTCGCAAGGGAACAATGGGAAGGGGCTGTGTTATTTAAGAGACTAGGCAGTGCTTGAATGTGGATGAGCTAAAGAAAAGGGAAACTGGAGAGGGGTCCACTTCAAACAAGAGGAACCGAAGAGTGGAAACTTGGCCCATTTTCCTTGTGAAACAGGAAAGAACTGGAGGGTAATTAAGCAAGGGTTTAAACTGAGCAGTCATCAAGGTGATACTACACAGCACGTTTCTAAGCTTTCAACCACCGGTGCCGACCACACAAAGCTGTATATCTGTAAGCGTCAGCACTGCAAATATGAAGGAGACCTTGTCTACAACTGGGGCAGGTTTCCAAGAGGATATGTACGCTCATACTTGTGTATCAAATGTATACTTGTACATCATACAATTTCTGTTCTATTGCTTTTGTTTACAGACAGTAACTGTCCTTGGACTGTTCCAGGTTAAGAAACTAATTTGTTGGCTGATTTTGCAATGGTCAGGGTGGTCAGTGGCCTTGACCCTTGCTTGTGGTTGGGCTGAATTTTAATTCTTTGCCAGACACAGAGGATCTGGGATCTTTCTCTTTGAAGGACATCCAGTGACAGCAAGCACAGTCCCTTGGCAGCCCTGTCAGAGCATTGCAGCAGAACCAGACAGACAATAAGCTGTGTGTATGAGGTGCATTTGAGAGTCCGTGCCAGAGTGAGGGATATTTTGCCCTTCTAGAGGAAGCACAGGAACTCCTATTCCCTTTGGGTGAAGTTCTCACTTTTAACTTCCTGTTGACCACCATTTACCATCAATGGCATTACTGATAGAGTAATTGATAGGTCTCCTTCATGCAAATCTATATCGAGGGTGTTTTAACACTAGATGTTGAAATGGCAAGAAAGAATGGTTACAGACTTTAGAGATTCTATTAACTATACGTAACTACTACGTAACATTAGAGTATTCGTAGACTGTTAGATTAGGAAAAAAGTGATGAACAAGTTGACATGATGTAGTAAAGTTTATTATAGTCAGTAGATTGTCTGTGGGAGCATCAACTTAAATTGTTAGCAGATATTAAGCAGACAATCTACTAATACTCTAATGACTGCTAGTTGGCATGTAGTTGCAAAATTGCTTATATATAGTAGCAGGGTGCGATTTGTTTATACAGATTACATAATCAGCAAATATTTGTTCACATTTCAATATTTCTATAGACATACAATCAAACCACAACTTATTCAGACACTTTCAAAATTTTCTCACATTATCACAGTTTATTCATTATAGTTTAGAAAATGGTATGACCAAAAACTCTAAAAAAAAATTTAAGGACACATTTAGATAATACCAGTTTAGCTCAACCAATGACCAAGCAATGCTTCATTTAGTTCAGTTTGTGGTGTTAAAGGTCACATTAGCAATTAAAGAACAAACACTGAAGCAAAAAATGCTCAGGTCAAAGTCTATAAATAATTTTGGCCCAGAATTGTTATCAATTGTACTGGTAGTCACTGGTACAATTTCTGGTTACAGTATGTCAGAGTTTACTTCATTTTGCTATCCTCACTTACATTAATGAGCTATAGTGTCCTGCACACACTAGTGGAATGTTACATCTGGTGTCTGAATCATTTTTGGTTTGACTTTATTTCTTATCATGACTATAGAGTTTCGGTTCTTTTTTTATGAGGCCGAGACAACAAGAAGCGCATGCTTGTTTTCTTTATGTTTCAAAAGCACAATGTTGTGTTGATATTGTGAGTGTACATGAATAAAAGTAGACCACAACATAAATTGAATAAACCTGATTTTAGAACAATATATTGCGCCACTAGGCCTGGTTTGCCAAAAAACGTCATACAAATCAATCACAAAACACGTTGTGACATTTTGAAAAGCTGCGTATGAATTAAGGCCAATGGAACTAGGATTGTAACTTAAATGTGCTGCATGTGTCTCTTTACAGGAGCCGAAGTGCTCAATCAAGTATGCCGCACACGTCCTGAAAAGCGTCTCAATCGCCCCCAGCTGGCTGGTCCCAGTATAGGTCATAAACCCCGCCCTCTCCATGTAAAAAAATACTAAGGAATCAAATTACACTTGAAATATTTTTTTCCATTGATGGTTTCTGTAATGTTAGGTAGTTTTTATCACAATGATGCTAGTTCAGTTGTTTGTTTTTTAAACGAGTTTAGTTTAAGTTAGTTATTTGATGCTTTGAAAACATCATGATTGACAGCTGAGATTGACAGCTTTTCTGAGTTAAGTAGTCACTGAGGCAACAACAGACTTCTGAAAATATTTGGGAGGAGATTCAAGCTTTAAATCAACTTTATTTTCATAAATGTTTACTTCACACCGACATAATGAGTTGTTCTACAGAAAACTGTAGAGTATTCTACTGCTCTACTACTCACTACTGCGCGTCATCAGAGCAAGAAGTCAGCGCCATGTTGGGACACTGGTGGCTTTACTTTTCTACAATGCAAGTGAGATATTTGTTACAGTGAAAAGTAGTCGCAAACTTCTCCTCGAAAAGATTATTCGTGATATCAATTCCCTATAGAATGAAGACCTAATTTTCAGATATAACATGAATAGCATGCTTTTATCAATCTGTACTCTTGGACATGAGGATTATTCTTCCAGAAAGTTCAAAGAGATTCCACAGGATGCCCAGGGATGTGTCCATTGCTTATCATTTACTTTCAGAGCAGATAAGACAAGGGAAGAATGGTGTCAAGCGGACATGGCGAGCGTGTCCGTAGCTTCCTGTTCTTTCCTATCCCTCCAACATTGGCCTCTATGAGGCGGCGGTGTGCAGAATCAAACAGGAGTCTCTCCCTCGGGGACCACCCCACCCGTCTATAACAGGGTTTTGCTTGAGTGAAGCATTATAATGGCTCAAGGAAACAGTGCTTCTCTAAAAAACTTTCAGAGCTGTCAAACGGTGAAGATTAATGCCCAGGCAGGATCCCTCTTGGGGAATTAACTCTCCATGCTCTCCCCCTTTCTCTTTTCCTGCTCCCACACTCGCTAAATTTACAAGAACATCTTTCTGTCTCTCTCTCTCTCTCTCTCTCTCTCTCTCTCTCTCTCTCTCTCTCTCTCTCTCTCTCTCTCTCTCTCTCTCTCTCTCTCTCTCTCTCTCTCTTTCTCTCTCTCTCTCTCTCTCTCTCTCTCTCTCTCTCTCTCTCTCTCTCTCTCTCTCTCTCTCTCTCTCTTTCATTCGCTGTCTTCAGCGTTTATTTCCTTTTCTAAACATACGCATGTTAAAACATTTAATCCAACTTCAAAAGGTGCCACTCAATGGGCGCATCTGACAGCCAGGCTCAGATCAGCTGAAGTGGGACTCAATGTGTCCTCAATGTGTTCTTGGGGAAAACTCAGTGAGGAGCAGGGATTTTGATTGATCCACGGCCATCGAACACTTTAAAGAAGAGCAATCTCTTCACTGACAGCGGAAGATCACACAAAGAGGCTTTCTCACTGTACTGATCTTAGATGGCCAAAGAAAAAGGTCATTGTAGAGTTGCCAGAGATGAAGAATAAGGATTTCATGTTACTAAGCCAGATTTCTCGGAAAACAGAACTCTCTTGTTTAACCCAATTTAAAGAGAGCTGTGGTGGAGATTGATTGATTTCTTTGAAATCGCAGAGCTGTGGAGAAGATATGGACTGTGTTCACTCATCTTGTCAGAGTTTCCTAAAAGTCCTTTGGGTCTGAGCTTTATTCTGTAATGGAATGATATTTCTCCACTGGGGTTGGGCATTTGAATAGTTAAAGTAGCATATGCACAGTGGCGTAAGGCAGAACCAGGGGACAGATTTTTTAAATATCTTTTAAAACTATATTCAAAGTAAGGCTTACCCTGTGGAATTGCTTAAAGAAACCATTAGACAGTTGTACATATTCAGTTGTGATTTGAATAAATAAAAACTTTCAGAGTCTACTATAGTTTTAAATGCTGAACTTGCATATTATGATTGAACAGAAAGAGTTTGAAAACAGTAATTGAAAACATAAATCAGTGTCACCATATGTCCATGAATTGCATGTAAGTTATGTGCTAGATTGTCTAATTTGAACCTCGTGGTTCCGCAATAAACAAGAAAAAACATATTTCCAATAGACCGCTCCCTGCAGGTGCCACGGGTTGATTTGGCCACAATGTCTGAAGACATACTGATTAATGTGACATTAATATCATAGCCTGGGCTGTATACTATGACTTCACCAATATGTAATAATTTGTAGCCAGTGACCCAATGTCTGAACGACGTGTTTGAGGCAATCGGATGAAGCTAATCAGGGGAAGTGGAAGCAGTCTGCTTTGATGGAATGAATACTTTCATTCAAGAGAGCCAAACTCTATACTTAATGCATGTCAGATTCATTTTAAGCAAAACGAGCTGCTGAGATCTGGATTGTTCTTTGGGTGTATCTGAACAGTCTTTGTATGCTATTGAAAGTGTAGACGCATGTGTCTCGCAGACGGGGCAACGATCACATAATGACCAGGGTCTGTTCTGCATGCCCAGATAATCAGCATTAAAAATAACCCAATCAAACCATGACGCATCTCCTTTGGAGGTGGCATCCTACAAAACCTTTTCAACATGATTTATTTTACCCCACCTCCTTGTTCTAAAAACAAAATGGGTGGCATTCCTCGCCCACCACAGACACATATGGCCAGTATTTCTTGTTTTCTCCTTAATCGAAGTCAGTGGAGGACCAGTCTGAAACGATTACTCCTGCTTGGTTTCTCTCTGTGGATTTGGTCTTGAGGTTAAGCAGGCTTTTCATAGAGCAGATCGCTGATGTGACCTCCCTGACACCGCTTCTGTCTGACTGGGCTCTTGGGGTCAAGCTGAGCCTTGTGATTGCAGGATCTTTAAGGGGTCAGAGGGGTCAAGTCCATTTCCAAAAAGGGTCAATGTTTCTTCTGCAGGTGGACAAGAATAATGATGTGTCATTTTTTGTTATGGGACACTACACTAAGCCATTTGTGTGAAATAGCACATCTTGGAGTTTCTTCCATTCTTTGTGATATAGAGGTTGTAGTTACACTTTATGTTAGGGTTTAAATCTCACTATTAACTAGTTGCTTATTAGCATGCATATTACTATGATATTGGCTGTTTATTAGTCCTTATTACATGGCTCTGTGAAATTCTTGATTCTGATTGGTCAATCGCACATTCCCGCAGTATGTTATTCCCCGATAACAATCGCCAAAGTGAATCACACACCGCTCATCTGGGTACTATGAGTTATCTTGACCGGTACTACTTATGCTTATCGTGTCAATCCGCTGTCATCGACTGTCTTGTGCCATCATGTGACTGAAAAACACTTAACCACCATGGGTTACAATGGAAGAAGACTTCAAGGTGTTCAACCAAAAAGGAAAACTAGCCCATGATGTACTCACTCTCGAGTCATCCTAGGTGTATATGACTTTTTTTTTTCAGACAAAAAAAATCAGAGTTATATTTAAAAAGTCATGGCTAATCCAATATTTTCAATGCCAGTAGATGTAGCTCTGTTTTTGAAGTCCATAAAAATGCATATGTCCATCAAATAACATGCTCCACACGGCTACGGGGTGTTAATGAAGGCCTTCAGAAGCAAATCAATGCGTTTTTGGAAAAAAAAAAATCCATATTTAGATGGAGAAGGCCTGGCTCTCAGTCTCCACTCGAATTCATCCCAAAGGTGTTCAGTCAGGTTGAGCTCAGGATAGGTTGAGTGCTGGCCAGTCAAGTTCCTCCACACCAAACTCCTCATCCATGTCTTTATGGAGCGACACTTTATGCCCTGGTGCGCAGTCATGTTGGGACAGGAAGGGGTCATCCCCAAACTGTTTCCACAAAATTGAGAGCATGAAATTGTCAAAAATGTCTTGGTATTGTGACGCATCAAGAGTTCCTTTCACTGGTACTAAGGCGCCAAGCCCAATCCCTGAAAAACAACCCCACACCATAACCCCCTATCCACCAATCTTTACACTTGGAACAACGCAGTCAGGCAAGTCCTGTTCTCCTGGCAACCAACAAAACCCAGACTCGTCCATGGGATTGTCAGACTGAAGCGTGATTGGTCGCTCAGAGAACACGTCTCACTGCTCTAGAGTCCAGTGGCGGCTGCTTTACTCCACTGCATCCCACGCTTTACATTGCACTTTTTGATATAAGGCTTGGATGAGCTGCTCGGCTATGGAAACCCAATCCATGAAGCTCTCTACTTTCTTGAACTCACCTGAAGGTCTCAGAAATTTGGAGATCTGTAGCTATTGACTCTGCCGAAAGTTGGTGACTTCTGCGCACTGTGCAACACTTGGACAGTCATGGTGCCCTCTGTTACGGTACAGAGTCTACGGAGACAGGATGGTAAGTTAATCAGGTTTATTGAGCTACCAGTGATAAATGAGCTCGACGGAATGCAGTTGCGTTGGTGAATGGTCTTGGCTTGTATTTTGCAGGTTGCACATGGAGTTCGCTGGAGAGGGTACAGGAATAGGATGCTGGACACACACATGCAGGACAAAGGAAATTGCTGGAGACTTGGGAGATGACGTAGGAGACAGGTAAGTATCATTGAGGGAGTCCTTAAGGTAAGCAGAAGAGGTTAGTACCTTTCTCAAACGAGACGGACAGTGACTGGGTGCGTGTGTGTGACTTTTGTGCTCCTGGTGATTGTAGTGGTGATTGACTGTAGGTGTGTGTGGTTAATACTCAGGTGAGAGCGTGCGCTGTGAATCTGTGACGTGAGAGCCTGGCGTGTCTGTGACACCAGCCACAAATGTGAAAACTGCTTTAAATTCTGATTCTCATTTTTATGTTTTTTTGGCTTCTACTTAAATTGTCTTACACATTTACATCCCTGCACATCACTGACTCTAACTTACTTGCACTTGCAACATCTATATCCATAACAAAATCGGATCTTTATGATGTAATTATCTGCACAAAATTACACATAGTACATAAAGCAAAGAGTTTCTTTTTTCTCCCAGTTTTAACGATTATCGCTGTTCTAGTTCTGCTGTTCTTCTCTCCTGACAGCTCACTGTGTTAACAAAAGCTGATTTCCTGATTCTTGATTAAATAATAATACCCCGCATATTGAATTATCCAGAAGCCTCGACAGTGGCAGGCACATGGCAAGTGTGGAAGGCCTCCAAAGCAAGCGCTTGAGAGACTGAGAGAGTGTGAACATTTCACAAGGCTTCACCGCAGGGGCTGTGCTTCATTAGTCCATCCCTCACTTCATTGTATCTGTTCTGTCATGCGTTCTGTTCTTTTATTAACCAGCGTCCTTCAGTTCAGCTGTGGTATAGAAAGACTTGACCCTGATTCCTTTACGAAATTAAACCATTTCAAGTAAAGCTTCATTGCTCATTAATTTGTCCATTCTGTCAGAGAGTCTGATCAAATAAGAGATATTGTGTTCAAGGAATTAAAGTTTATTCTTAGCATAAAACATCAGAATAGAAACTGATAATTATCTCTCTCTCTCTCTCTCTCTCTCTCTCTCTCTCTCTCTCTCTCTCTCTCTCTCTCTCTCTCTATATATATATATATATATATATATATTTATATATATTTATATATATATTTATATATATTTATATTTTTATATATATATATATATATATATATATATATATATATATATATATATATATATATATATATATATATATATATATATATATATATATTATTTTTACTGTATATAATTGTTTACATTTTGCCCATTACATATCCTTGGGATTGTGTCTTTTTTTATTAGGAAAAGGAAATATTCTCTGGAGAAAGAAGTGTGATGGCTCCCCCGCACTCTTTCATCACCAATAGCAGTATCTGTGATCTATTTAAAGCGGATCACACACACAAACACAAACACAAACTGTTAGTTACAGTTTTAATTTATAATATCACCTTGACAACATTATGCAAACGCAGCAGATTATTTTTTAACAGGTACATCTGCTTTGATGGTTGAGCTGTGAAACTCATTGACACTTCAAGGGATGGTGTGAATTCATTCACTCTTTCACACACAAACACACACACACACACACACACACACACACACACACACACAAACACACACACACACACACAAACACACGCACACACACACACACACACACACACACACACACACACACACACACACACACACACACACACACACACACACACACACACATACACACACACACGCACACACACACACACACACACACACACACACACACACACACACACACACACACACACTGTCTCTCTCTCTCACAGACACGCACATGCACACACACACGCACACACACTCATAAACAAATGTGCTCTCACACACACACGCACAAATATACTTTCGGAGGCATATTCCCTCCACTGATGGCGATCCGAAAACATAACCTCTGCTAGAGGAGAAGGGTCACATCCTGGTGCCTCATGTCCTTCTGAGGCCACCGTCTCCCTCACTTCCTGTTGCTCACAGGAGTAACACCACAGGACAGAGAGTGTGTGATCACACACAGCGGAGCGACACCGCACATCGGCCATTTTTACAGTTTTATCATTCTGCTTACCCCTTTATCCAAACTATGTTTCCTTTTTTCAAAACTCTACACACAATTCCCAAAACTCCACACACAAAATGCAAAACGCCTCACATCTCCTTCAAAACGTAACATAGCATTCAAAATGCCATAAACACATGCCATAAAGTAAACCAATGAATACAGTAGCATGTAACAAAACCATAAACATATGCAAACAAAACATATATTCTTTAGAATAAAGTAAAAAACACCATTATGTGTGTGTGTGTGTGTGTGTGTGTGTGTGTGTGTGTGTGTGTGTGTCCAACTCCCCTTACTCTGTCTGCATTGTTTGAATTCATTGTCCAAAACCTATGACTTGACCTTTGGCCTGTTCTAAAGCCATGCCTGGTTAGTGTTTAGTAAAGCATCGAGTGTGTGCACACCGCACGTGAGGAGTTTGTGTGATGCACTGATGAATTAGCGTAGCATTTTCATTGGTTGTGTTTGGAAAAGGAAAGCAAGTTACTTCCTGTTAGATTTGTGTGTTTTATGTAGAGAATTGGGTGTAGTGTTTTGAAAAAAAGGTTTTTTTTGTGATTGAAAACGTCAAAGTGAAAGTCAAAGGCTGAGAAATAGCTGATGGGTTTGGAGATTTGGCCGGTAGTTTTGGACTTTGAATGAGGGGTTTCAAAAATCGTGTGACATGATTAGATTGTGTGTGTAAGCAGTTGGAATAAAAACTGTAATGAAAGAAGACCCTTAGAGAAGAAAGACAACCTGTAAAAAAAGGCAAATTTTGAACTTGGATGTTTAAGTTATGTCAACTTAAATTATGTTAAACTGACTTTAAAAAAATTACATCTTGTATAACTAATAAAAAAAAGTGTAACATTACTTATTTTGTAAAAACATATGTTGTCATAACTTATTGAACATATAATGTTTTACAGTGCATTAAAACCTTTAATAACCCTTAATACATGAGAGTTGCTTAGAAAATAAATATTTCAACAATACCTAATGTGGTTAAATTGTCAAAAATACTGAAGTCTGCAATCAAAAGTGCAGGCAACTAACCCTACCCCTATAGTAATGAAGTTATTAATGTGTCGCAGTGCTCAAATGTATAATTACAGTGTAGCATGGACAACTTAACACAAAGAATAGGCAAATATGCCTTATAATACAGGTTTTGTTTGCTTTGTTTTTGATTGCAAAACGACAGTGAGCACAACTGGAGCTACATCTGCAAAACTACCACCTGAGCTAAACCGTTCACATCACCTGCAAAACTCACTCAAAGCCACACAACTCTTAACACACGGCTCAAAACAGGCTCAGTGCAGCAAACACTGTACACAACACACTGAGATTACCAACACACACCGTCACTCAGAACACACTGAGAGGAAAACACGAGCATCAAACACCAATACAGAAAAAACACACATTTCATCTTTACAGCTTGAGCAATTTCAGTGACTTCATACAAAGTCATATTTTCTTCAGAGAACAGACTGACATTCTTTCACATGATGTGTTTACATTTTTACAACATAACAGTTATTTAAGGTAAATTAAAATTAGTAGTTTGCTTCAAGAGTGTGTAATTTACGGAAATTACAGTAATGAGAAAAAAAGGTAGAAACTAAAAGTACATACTGCAATTTGAACAAATACTTGAAGGGCGTTTCAGCTGAAATTGCAGTCTTTGTGTCTTTTGCAGTGTTTGGAATCTGTCCTGTTTTGAATGTGTGCTTCACAGTTTTGACAGCAGTGTGTTAGCATTTGAACAAAGTGCTGTAAATCCACACAATTAAAAAATGACTCTTTGATTGAACATAAAAAAAATCATGGAAAGTATTTCCGCATGATTAACTTGCTTTATTTCAGCATTATGCAATTCTGTTAATCCAATTTAATGTACTTACGTTGGGTCAACTTAATTTATTAAAGTTGATTCAACTTATTTACTATGGTTGGGCACAGCTTAATTTAATAGTGTCAGCTCAACTACACACATTTGTTGTAATCTTGTTGCATTAACTTAATTATTTGTAGTAGTTTTGACAATTATTTTATGTCAATCCATTTAGATAAAGTAGGATAGAGAGGGATAGAACTGATGGCCATATGTATTCTATGGGAGCTGCGTCACATGAATTTGTTTTCTTTATGTAACCTCTACTGTTCGGACCGGGACTCGAACCCGGGTCCGCCGGCATGAGAGTCGGACGCTCTAACAAGGAGACTAAAGGCTGCAACCTCTCGCGTCAGTCGCTAGAGCGTCTCTTGAGGTCAGGGGAGTGAGGTTTATTCTCACAGCAACTACTACTAGCTGGCCTCCGTTACATTTATTTCTATAAAAACTATTAGTCAACAACACTTGATCAATTGCTAATTGTAACATGCAAGTATATGATCAAGTAAAGCATCTCTCATCACTGGCATTAGCACAGTTTCAGAACAGCACAGCTTAACCACAATGTCTACACTTCACGATAATGGTAACCTCAAAAAAACACAACAATTTTTTGAACATGTTAACACAACATAACTTTTAAATGTCAAATAAAACATAAAACATTAACAGGTCTTTCCCTTCCCTAAAAAACACATTAAGCAGCATTTCAACATTTATGCTGCGTCCCAATTCGCCTACTTATACTACGACCTAAAAGTATGTACTCTTTTTGTGAAGAAAAAGTATATACTTTTCAGTGTGTAGCAGAAAAGTATGCAAGCTTATGGGACTACTTCGCCATCTTTAACGGACTCTGACGCTTAGTTACGTGCATCCCGTCACCGTTTATCTGCCCTGTCAATCATCATCAGATTTGTCACAGTTCAGATCCTCCACATTCAGATTAATCTCCTGCCGTATCGGAGAGAAATGTAGCCGCTCGTTGATCTGCCATTTGTGGGTCTTTAATGCAGAGACTCTCCTCATGTGTTTGCAGTTTAAATATAATGATGCATTTAAAAGTTAATGGCCAAACGTGTCATTAAAAAAGTTCACAACGCAAGTTCACAACATGAAATATAATGTGGACAACACTGAATAAATATATTTTTGTCGGGTTAAATATTGATAGTTGGTCACTCAAACCCCTTTATCTAAACTTCTCTACTTAAGCGTCGAACTCGCACATCCACCATGTTTGTAGTTTTTTAACGCTTTTTATCCGCGTTTGTAGTTCTAATCGAATCCTCGTCCAACTCGCAGTGGGTTGTGGACAATATCAGCCGTTAGAGTGTGTGTCGATCCGTACTTCGAATTCGGACCGGAAATAGTAAACCATCTGGGAATCTTTGGAATACTCTTTTCAACATACTACGATTTGGGACATACTGTCACGGTTCATGAATTCATTGTCTCCTTCTCTGTGTCTTGTGAGGTTGTGTGGGAGGCGTGGCCACTGATTATGGGACTCATCACTTTCACCTGCTGCACTCATCAGTCTCACTATTTATACCGCTCTCTCACTGGCACCCATTGTCAGATTGTTACAGGCGTTTCTGGCGTGGCTGGCTTCGGCTTCTGTTCCCCTGGGGGATTATCTCTGTTCCTGGTCCCGGATTCGGCCTCTGGTTGTCCGCTGCGTCCCTGCTCTGGCCATATCGTCTGCCTGACCGCCTGCACCTGACCTTCGCCGCGGCTCGCCTGCCTGTACCCTGGAGCCTGTCTCTTTATCACTTTACCTGTTATCTGAGCTTGGTTTATTGTTGACGCTTGCCGTCCTGTGGAACAATAAACTTGTATTTGATTCGCTATTGGATCCTCTCTGTCTCTCATTACAGCCGTGACAGAACAATCTGACCATCATGGATCCAGCGAAGATGAACGAATTACAAGAGTATCTCAACGCGAACAGTCTGCGGATGGATCGCCAGGAGCAACAGGCGACTGCTACCACCCAGGCACTACAGGCGATGGCGGAGCAGGTGTCCGAGCTCTCCAACCAACTTCAACAGCTACGGATTCCCACTGCGCCCCCACCACCGCCGCCGTTTCCCCAGCCACCAGCTAACATCAACCCGCACGAGCCCCGGATTCCGACGCCCGAACGCTACGCTGGTGAGCCCGATCTTTGTAGATCATTTCTAACAAGATGTTCATTGTTCTTTTCTCTGCAATCCACCACGTTCGCTTCAGAGACTTCCAAGGTGGCGTTGGTAATCAACCTGCTCACGGGCCGTGCGGCACGCTGGGGAACGGCGGTTTGGGAGAATCGCCATCCGTGTTGTTCCTCGTTCCACGCACTCACGGAGGAGATGAAACGGGTCTTTGACCGAGCTGCCGTGGGACGCGAGGCGGCCCGCAAGCTTTCCGATCTGCAACAAGGCAGCAGACCCGTTTCTGATTACATCATCGACTTTCGCACCCTGGCCGCTGAGTGCGGTTGGAACAAGGAAGCGCAGTGGGACCGTTTCCTGCATGGGCTGGCTGACCGTGTACAGCGAGAGGTGTACGCCTTGGATTTACCTACGGATCTCGATGGACTGATGACGTTAGCACTTCGAGTTGACTCACGCCTGGAATCCCGCTCTCATATACGGAGGACATCTGAGTTTCGTGAGCCCAGTGGCACCTACACGGTCAGCCCCACCAACGATCCCGAGCCCATGCAGGTGGGTAGAGCTCGGCTTTCCCGGGAGGAGAGAGAGCGTCGCAGAGCGGGGGGTCTCTGTCTCTACTGTGGTGCGGCGGGGCATTTCCTCAACCAGTGTCCAGTAAAAGATCGAGCCCGGCAGTAGAAAGGAGGTTACTGTCGGGTGGAGCTGCGTTAGAGAAAGCCTCGTCCGCGACTCTCCTCCCGGGAAGATTGCAGTGGGCAGCCAGTTTTCACATCTGCCAAGCCCTCGTGGATTCGGGAGCAGAGGGTAATTTCATCGATCAGACTCTGGCACATCGACTCAGGATTCCCGTCACCCCCCTTTCCAGTACCATTTCTGTTCACGCCCTCAATGGCCAGACTTTACCCACCATCACCCACATCACTGAAAACATTACACTCACCATTTCTGGGAACCACACAGAAACTATCACATTCCTCCTCACTGACACTCCACACGCACCTGTTGTCCTCGGTCATCCCTGGTTACAGAAACACAATCCCAGGGTTGACTGGGGACATAATACTATCACATCCTGGAGTAATCAGTGTTATGCCTCTTGTCTTGTGTCTGCTCGTTCGTGTATGTCTAGTTCTGTGTTGCAGGAGGAGACGGTGGATTTATCTAACGTGCCCAAGGAGTACCTCGACCTGAAGGAGGTGTTCAGTAAGTCCCGGGCTGCTTCTCTTCCTCCTCATCGTCCCTATGACTGTGCTATAGATCTACTTCCAGGCAAGTCTCCGCCTAAGGGCAAGTTATATTCACTTTCTACTCCTGAAAGGGAGGCCATGGAGAAATACATTTCTGATTCTCTAGCTTCCAAGTTCATCCGTCCTTCCTCTTCTCCAGCGGGGGCGGGGTCCTTTTTCGTGAGTAAGAAGGATGGTTCTCTGCGACCTTGCATTGACTACCGGGGGCTGAATAACATCACGGTAAAGAATACCTATCCTTTGCCGTTGATGTCTTCAGCCTTCGAGAGGTTACAGGGAGCATCCATATTCACGAAATTGGATTTACGCAATGCTTATCATTTGGTGCGCATCAGGAAGGGGGATGAATGGAAGACTGCATTTAACACCCCCAGGGGGCACTTTGAATATTTGGTCATGCCCTTCGGGCTGTCCAACTCTCCCGCAGTCTTCCAGACACTGGTCAATGACGTGCTGGGAGACATGGTAGATCAGTTTCTTTATGTTTACCTGGATGACATACTGATTTTTTCTTCTTCTCTCCAGGAACATGTCCAGCACGTCAGACTAGTGTTACAGAGGTTGCTAGAGAATGGGCTTTTTGTCAAGGCGGAGAAATGCGCGTTTCATGCACAGTCTGTACCATTTTTAGGTTACATCGTCTCATCCGAGGGAATGCGCATGGATCCCGATAAGGTTAGGGCTGTGATAGATTGGCCAAGTCCAGATTCCCGTAAGGCCCTACAGAGGTTTCTGGGGTTCGCCAATTTTTATCGGCGTTTTATTCGCAACTTCAGCCAGCTAGCCGCGCCTCTGACTGCCTTGACCTCCACCCGAACGGCGTTCAGGTGGTCGGTTGCAGCCGAGACTGCATTTACCAACCTGAAGAGCCGCTTTGTTTCGGCTCCCATTTTAGTGACCCCTGATCCATCACGCCAGTTTGTGGTGGAGGTTGACGCGTCAGAGGTGGGGGTAGGAGCGGTTCTATCCCAGCGCTCTTCCTCGGATTACAAGATGCACCCTTGCGCGTTTTTTTCTCATCGCTTGTCGCCAGCCGAACGCAATTATGACATTGGTAATAGAGAGCTGTTGGCAGTCAAACTGGCATTGGAGGAGTGGCGTCATTGGCTAGAGGGTTCGGGGGTTCCTTTTATCGTTTGGACCGACCATAAGAATCTGGAATACATCAGATCTGCTAAGAGACTCAACTCCAGGCAGGCTCGGTGGTCCCTTTTTTTCGGACGTTTTGACTTTTCTCTTTCGTACCGCCCGGGTTCCAAAAACATCAAACCCGATGCTTTGTCGCGCGTTTTTGACCGCTCCGAACGCCCGTCTACTCCCGAGTGCATTTTACCTGAGAGACTTAGAGTCTCCACACTCGTATGGGAGGTCGAATCGAAGGTCAGGACGGCCTTAGAAGGGGTAACGCCTCCGCACGGTGGACCACCGAACCGATTATTCGTTCCGGAGGGAGTTCGGTCCGACGTTGTTCGATGGGGACACTGCTCCAATGTCGCTTGTCATCCAGGAGTCAATAGAACCAAATTTTTGGTTAAGCAACGATTCTGGTGGCCCGGTATGGCTCGTGACATCCGAGATTTTGTTTTGGCCTGTTCAGTCTGTGCCATGGGGAAGACATCTAACCGCCCTCCCGATGGGCTCCTTCAACCGCTGTCTGTCCCTTCGAGACCCTGGTCCCATATCGCTCTAGATTTTATCACCGCCCTCCCGCCCTCCCAGGGCAAGATGGTTGTTTTAACTGTCGTGGACCGATTCTCGAAGATGGTACATTTTGTTCCCTTGCCCAAATTACCCTCAGCCAAGGAGACAGCGGTAGCTGTCGTCGATCACGTCTTTCGTTTACATGGCCTTCCGATGGACGTGGTTTCCGACAGGGGACCCCAGTTCGTGTCCAAATTTTGGCGAGAATTTTGTAAATTATTAGGGGCGACGGTTAGTTTGTCTTCAGGGTTTCATCCTCAGAGCAATGGCCAGACTGAGCGGGCCAACCAGGACCTTGAGAGAGGGTTACGATGTTTGGCCTCCAGAAATCCTTCCTCCTGGAGTCAACTCATCTCATGGATTGAGTACGCACATAATTCATTACCAGTGTCAGGTACGGGCCTTTCGCCTTTTGAATGTAGTCTAGGGTACCAGCCACCTATCTTTCCCAGTCTGGAATCCGAAGTCGCGGTCCCCTCCGCGCACGCCTTCGTCCAGAGGTGTCGAGACACTTGGAGTAGAGCCCGTGAGACTCTGCTCCGGGTGGGTAGACGCACCAAGGCCCAAGCCGATCGCCACCGGTCTAAGCCTCCCGTCTACGTCGTGGGTCAAAAAGTGTGGCTTTCTTCTAAGAACATTCCTCTCCGCTCCGTGAGTAATAAGTTAGCTCCTAAATTCATTGGCCCGTTTACTGTCACCAAAATTCTTAGCCCGGTGACAGTCCGCCTCAAACTACCTCCCGCGTACGGGAGAATTCACCCCGTGTTTCATGTTTCCAAATTAAAACCTGTTTTTCATGCTCCTATTAATCCGCCTACCCCGGTCCCCCCCCCGCCGCGACTCGTAGATGGGGAACCAACTTATACGGTCAATCGTATTCTGGACGCTAGACGGAGGGGACGCGGATTCCAGTACTTGGTGGACTGGGAAGGTTACGGTCCGGAGGAGAGAAGTTGGGTTCCTGCTAGGGACATACTGGATCACTCCCTTATCGATGATTACAATCGACAGGTAGGTCCTCCTGGGAGCTCCAGGAGGCGCTCCTAGGGGGAGGGGTACTGTCACGGTTCATGAATTCATTGTCTCCTTCTCTGTGTCTTGTGAGGTTGTGTGGGAGGCGTGGCCACTGATTATGGGACTCATCACTTTCACCTGCTGCACTCATCAGTCTCACTATTTATACCGCTCTCTCACTGGCACCCATTGTCAGATTGTTACAGGCGTTTCTGGCGTGGCTGGCTTCGGCTTCTGTTCCCCTGGGGGATTATCTCTGTTCCTGGTCCCGGATTCGGCCTCTGGTTGTCCGCTGCGTCCCTGCTCTGGCCATATCGTCTGCCTGACCGCCTGCACCTGACCTTCGCCGCGGCTCGCCTGCCTGTACCCTGGAGCCTGTCTCTTTATCACTTTACCTGTTATCTGAGCTTGGTTTATTGTTGACGCTTGCCGTCCTGTGGAACAATAAACTTGTATTTGATTCGCTATTGGATCCTCTCTGTCTCTCATTACAGCCGTGACACATACTAATTCTATTTTCGAATACTATTTAGGATGGATAGTATGTGAATTGGGACGCAGGGGTCACTCTCCTGAGACATCCATATGCAAAGCATTATGGGAAATAGGAACACTGAACACTGCCCAGTTCAGTCAGCGCAACATAAATGATTCATGTGGTCTCAACACAAATGGTTTAGGTTAACTAAACATTTAACACATTTTATTTCAAATCAAGTAAAATGACACTAAAGTAAAAAACTGAAGATTTGTGTTGTTTCAGCTTATTTTATTTAAATGAACTCAGCAAACAGCTAGAATTTTTTTTTTTTTTTTTTTTTTTTTTTTTTTGAGTGCAGTGTTGTGCAGGTTGTGGTTAAAGTCACGGGATGAGTGTGTAGAGTTCTGGAAACTGTGTTCGAGCGATGACAAATGATCTAGAGTTTGGTCCACATGACCTGCTGTGGTGGAGTTTAAAACTGAAACGTTTCTGAGCAGGAAGTCAAAGAGTGTGAAGATGAGCAGCTGTCCGTCAGGAAGCCTTTCATCTGAGACTGTGATACACACACTCACACACTCACTCTGGAGGGCAAATGGCCGACGCTCCTTCCTTCAAAGAGTGAAAAATGACAGCTAATGACTGTAAACCTCACACCTACTTACACTGTGGGAACGTCTAGACGGCCCAGATCACTTCTACAGGCCTTCCACATACAAAACACTCGCTCTACTTAAAGAAATGAATACTTTTATTCAGCAAGGACACATTCAAATGATCGGAAATAAGAGTAAAAATATGCTTTATCCATATGAGAGTGGATAACTGTTAGTGTTAGTATATATATATATATATATATATATATATATATATATATATATATATATATATATATATATATATATATATATATATATATATATATACATATATAATATTATTATATTATATTATATTATATTATATTATATTATATTATATTATATTATGTATTTGGTATCAGGATACTCAGATTTATTTTTCAATTAAACATGTACATTATTCCGTAGACCCTTTACCTCAAATAATAATAATTAAAAAAAAAAATGACAGTAAAGACATTGAAAATGTTACAAATGATTACAAAAATTATGTCAGACTATTTCAAATGTTATTCTGAAGTAAAAACTAAAAACAAAGATCGCATTTCCTAAAAATATATGAAGCTGCAAAACATTTAAACCTTTCTGAAGTAGCAGTTACAATATAATAAATCAAATAAATTGATATATAAACTAGTACTGTCAACTTATTGCGATTGATTGCATCTAACATAAAAATTATATATATATATATATATATATATATATATATATATATATATATATATATATATATATATATATATATATATATATATATATGTATGTATGTATATATATGCATTATAATATATATAATATACACTCATTTGCATTATAATATATATATATATATATATATATATATATATATATATATATATATATATATATATATATATATATATATATATATATATATATATATATATATATATATATTATAATGCAAATGAGTGCATTTTTGACACAATACAAATTATACCAAGTATAAAATGAACATGAATAGCATAACTAAGATCATTTGACCATACATAAATCTGAGGCATTCATACTGAAACCTTTGACTGGTTTATCAGTAAATCTGAGTGCCATTTGAGACATGTTTGAGAACTTATGGGATGCTTTTTTTAAAGATATTTAAGAAAATCATTTGAAACTTTCCCTGCATCCTTTCATTTATGTCTGTTATATTGAATAGCATCAAAGTAGCCCAAATAAAACAAGCACTAACAAGAGTTTAGCAAAGCGAAGTGGAGCGACTGAAACCACAGGGAAGTGAAATTAGGAAATTAAATTAACAAGTAATACATTTCCGGGATGATGTGATTTTCTATGGATCGTCCTTGTGGAGCGAGCGTCTCCCTGTAATTAACCTGAGAAACTAGAAGAGCCGGACATGACGAGACGAGGGGCTTTTACTGCGCCGCTCCACTGAGGCAGAGGCCGTTTGTCTGGGACAAATGGGGAGCTTTACAAGGAAGAGTGGAGATCCCAAAAGAGGTGAATTAATGAAGGAAGTCATGGTCACGGGCTGTAAAACGACAGTTGGTCTCCGTCTCATCCTGTGTGAAATAAGGAACACCTCTGAGGATCCTCGTTCGGGGTTTTGTCCAGCGTTTAGGAAACTCAAGGGAAGACGGTCAGGAGGGACTCAGAAAACTGAGACAGAAGGAGAGCCGGTGGACAGCCGTAAATCTCTTCATTTCTTCTTCAGTCTTTCATTAAGACACATGAACATGTTGAGGAAATCTACATCACAGGGGAGTGTAGGAGAGATCATGGGGTAGAAATACATCAAACACGTATTATTACAAGTCAAGTCTTTTCTTCCATCATGTGTTTTCATGCCTTGCAGGTGAAACTGACAAATGGAAACTGTAATAATCATTGTTTTAATACATCTGAATAAAGTACATTTGTGACTTTACAGCTGATCAATATATTTTAATATTTCAAAAACAAGCCATTTTTAAATCATTATTTTGAAGTCCCAATGTAATATTAATACTCATAATATAGCAACATTTGTATTTTGATGAGCATGCTTATGTGAGATTTGATCTTGCACATTTTTACATTCATATCTACACTGCAAATGTAGAGTAAGGTTTACCTGTTATTTTTTTATTACACGTATACCTGGGTTCAGAAAGAAATTAATATTTTTATTTGGCAATGCATTAAATTGATCCAGTGTGACAGTAAATATATTTACAACATTACAAAATATTGTTTTAGATTATTCAGATGTTATCCTGAAGCAAAAAAAAAAAAAAAAATCATGGTTTTAACAAAAATATCAAGCAGAAAAAACTGTTTTATCACTGTTAATATTTAGAAATGTTTCTTGAGCAGCAAATCAGCATATTAGAATAACACTGATGATCTCTTCATCACGGCTCCTGTCAGTGGGTGGGATATATTAGGCAGCAAGTGAACATTTTGTCCGCAGAGTTGATGTGTTAGAAGCAGGAGAAATGGGCAAGCGTAAGGATTTGAGCGAGTTTGGCCAGATTGTGACGGCTAGACGACTGGGTCAGAGCATCTCCAAAACTGCAGCTCTTGTGGGCTGTTCCCGGTCTGCAGTGGTCAGTATCTATCAAAAGTGCTCCAAGAGGACCAGTGGAGAACCGGCCACAGGGTCATGGGCGGCCAAGGCTCATTGATGCACGTGGGGAGCGAAGGCTGGCCCGTGGGGTCCGATCAAAAAGACGAGCTACTGGAGCTCAAACTGCTCCAGAAGTTAATGCTGGTTCTGATAGAAAGCTGTCAGAATACACAGAGCATCTCAGTTTGTTGCGTATGGGGCGGCAGAGCCGCTGAACAGTCAGGGTGACCTCTGACCCCTGACCCCGCCGAAAGCACCAACAGTGGCACGTGAGCATCCGAACTGGACCACGGAGCAATGGAAGAAGGTGGCCTGGTCTGAGGAATCACATGTTCTTTTACATCACGTGGATGTCTGGGTGTGTGTGTGTGTGTCACTTACCTGAGGAACACATGGCCCCAGGATCCACTATGGGAAGAAGGCGAGCCGGCGGAGGCAGTGTGATGCTTTGGCCAATGTTCTGCTGGGAAACCTTGGGTCCTCCATCCATGTGGATGTTACTTTGACCCGTGTGGTCCGGTCAAACAGACAATCTATTAAACTAAATCTAAATGTAATATATGCTTGCATATAAACCCTTAAATATGAACCCAAACCTTTAAACAGTATATGTTTCGCATACTAAAAGACTTTTCTGTAATTTATGAAGGAAAACATAATATCTTTTAATTTTGTTGGGTTGGAAATATGTTGTAATTAGGCCATGGAGATTATTCGCAATTAATAGTTCATATTTTTCTAAAAGCACAAAGTGGGAGAGTTTGAAGAGGCAGAGCACTTCAAACCAGAGGCCTCGAGTGATTAGAGCTATTTCAGCTTCTCTCCAGAATGAATTATCAGGAAAAGAACCGGATCGCACGCACTCATGCACACACACACACACACACACACACACACACACACACACACACACACACACGCCTCATCATTCTATATTTATGACATCACCTAGAATCTGAAGACTTTCGTATCATTTAACCTCATTTCACATCTAAACTCTTTTCAAGATCTTTGCATGCATTCAAATGAGGCTTTAAAATAATATTGTCATTTTTATGCATTTCCAGGTCAAGGTTATAAGAGAAGCACTGTGTGTGTTTTTACAGTATTGAAGGCATTGTTTTCAGGGCAGGCATTGGCAGTCTTTCCAGTGTCTCGACAAGATAAATTGCAATATCATCTCAAGACTCAGCAATATCAGAAAATATCCTCCATTGTTTCAGTTTTATGTATTTAAAACGGTGTGTGTTGTTTGGTTTATAAATAATAGCCTGAATAAAAATTCAGTTTGATGAGTAAAGTGACCTCTTAACAGACCTATTTATGAGTGCGTGTGGAGGAAAAGGGCTGTGCCAAAGTTCTCCAAGCGAATATGACCATGTATATCATCTGAAACAAGCAAAAACGCCTCATTATACTGTTTAACTGTTAACATATATACTGTTACAGCATATATTATTGTTTTTAAATTGGCTCTATATGTAATTTGAAGCATAAAGAATGAGACGCAGTGTGTGTGTGCAAATATTTGTATTCTTATGAATATGTAAATGAATCGAGGAAGAAGGACTTTATGAAGCCTGCTTCAGTACGCATTGGGTCAAACCCTGAGGTGAGCTCGAGTGAGGTCTAATTGAAATACTGGCTGCCATTTCTCATATTCAAAAGTATAATATATCATGACTTTTAATGGTTATGATTGTGGTATTGTCACGGTGTATAGTGCAGCACAGATGAAGAGATCCAAAACTTCCAAACAGATGGGATTTATTGTTTTAGACTAAAAGAACAAACCACCAAACACCACAAATCAGACTTTAGACTGGAACCAGGAGTGCCTACACAAGAGGAGCTTAAATAGGGAACCGAACCGAGTTAATAAACAAGACACACCTGGAACAGAGTTAACTAATGAGGGTAACCAAGGAGATAAGTGGCGGGAAACTAACAAAGGAACATGTGACCAGTGCAAACACAAAGGAACCCGACTATACAAGTGACAGGCATGTAGAGCAGACAGATTGAGTGTTCGTTAGGCTGGCTCTGAAATGCACTCCTTTCACCACAGAAGTGTGTGTGAAATTGTTTGGTGCAGCTTCAACTACTGTACTTACAGACAAAATAGGAGATCCCTGCTTTATATCCTGGGATGTGATCTGAGAATAACATTAGGATTAATCTGGAACCAGGCCACACTTTGTGTGTGTGTGTGTGTGTGTGTGTGTGTGTGTGTGTGTGTGTGTGTGTGCGTGCGTGCGTGCGTGCGTGCGTGCGTGCGTGCGTGCGTGCGTGCGTGCGTGCGTGCGTGCGTGCGTGCGTGCGTGTGTGTGAGAGAGAGAGGTAAAACAGAACACCTGGTCTCCTAGGGTTCTCCGCCCAATACAAAAAAAAAAAAAACACAAAAAATTGCATATTACACATTTTACACATGCAGCATTTATTTAACTGAAATTCCAGATATAGTACGGCCAATGTTTAGCTACAATAGCATGGCTAATATTTAGTCTATAAGTTTGTCAACATATGGGGTGCTAAATGTTATTAAAAATCCATTGGATATTGACTAAATATGTGTAATAATTTGAGGCTTTAATAAGATTCCCCCTGTCCCATCGCTGGCCATGGTTCCGCTCACCCTGCCAGTTACCGTACACCAGATCGCATCTGTGGGCGCACATTCAATCAGCGCTAGGCGTAGGGAGTCTTGGCACCAAAATTCAATTTTGCTCTCTCGTCCTGAGGATCGGAAGCGGGTGCCATTTTAACCCCTAAGAGCGGGCACCTTTCAATTTGGGGGATTAACGCCACGGGCATCTGATGATCTCAGAGCTGAAGGACGGGACACCCAATGCACCGAACGTTCCCTCCTCCTCGAACCCATCTGATTAAGCTAATTAACTCAGATCCCCTCCGCCGGTTTCATCCCATCACACGTCAGCCATGCAGTCCCGCTCGAGACATGGGCTCTCATACGGACACCTGAGACGACTTTAGAGTAGCTGTTTATTAGATTGTGTCTGATTGGCCGAGGACATAGAAATGGAGAACAAAGGAATCTTTTACAAATCTAGCTTAAAATGCATGCACTGTGTACTTCAAATGATACTCTTTGTATTCATGCCGGTTTAATTTAGGGGAAACCAATCGTATCCTGTAAAATGTGTGGTCAGTACACAGAGTAAGCATGATCGCCAATTGGAAAGCAAAAAGAGATTTCAATACCCCGCTCCCTGATGCCCAAAAATGATATACATTATAATTACCCAACTATATGATTTAACGGAGAACACAACAGCAGTGAAATACTATATGTTTTCCTCCACTCTGGTCTCTGCTATCCCCTTCTCCACATGTCCCTTTAGGGGCTCTGTAGAACGCATCATTTCCTTTCCAAGCTAGTGTTCATTTTGTTAACGAAATCTATGACGAAAAATGTTTTACGTAGACAGGATTTTTTTCCATGATTAATATGAGATGATGATACACCAGTATCTTTAAAGGGGTCATGAACTGCATTGTTTTTGTTTTTTATGATATTTCCTGGAAAGTACTTATAATGTTAGTGTGATTTTACATAAAAAATGGGCATAATTTATTTAGAAATAAAAAGGCATTTTGCCCACTGCTGTGATTGGCTGCTGTGAGACTTCAGTGTAAACGCCCACTGCTGTGATTGGCCGCTGTGAGACTTCAGTGTAAACGCCCACTGCTGTGATTTGCAGACATCTTTGCAAATGAAATAGCTAGAATTACATGTGGAGACCTTTAAACCTGCATCGCTCTTCTCTCCTCGTCATCTCACTAACACTCCAGTGGGCGGGGCCAAAGCTGATGTGATAAAGTGGGCGGGGCCAAAGCTGTGAGGATGAAGTGGGCGGAGCTAAAGCTGTGATGATGAAGTAGGCGTTGATCTTCTTCAGTCTGTCTCCATCTATTATAGGCTCATTCACAACCAGTTGTTCTCTGGGTTTGGTTATAATAAAAGCTGTTTTGGACTAACAAGGACGTCTGAGTTCAGAAACTTTCAGGATATTCTTATAGAATGATGAGCTCTAATATGTCAAAAGCTCAAGGAAATTGTATTGACCTATTTTATTGATAATATGGAATTATTGTAAAAACTATATGGAATTTCATTGTATATATTTTTACTTTACAAATAATGTTTGTGTTTCTTTTTTTTTTTTTGATGTTGTCATTATGTAGACAGATATTGATAATGATAAAAATAGTTTATAATAAATCAGTAAAATAGGTGAGGTAAATAAATCATGCATTTGAGTCGACATTCTCTTGATTTGTGCTTACTGGTGAAAGTGCAATTCTAATGAAATGTTAAAAAGATTTTCTCAAATGACAACAATCATTGGGAAATAATTTTGAGCAAGATAATCATCATCAGTTAAGCTATTATTTGTGTGTGTCTCATTAACTAAAGCTGTATTAAAATGCCCAGACATTAAATCGAATAAAACTTGACTAAATAAAAACAATTTTGTCTAAATATAATAAAAACTCGAAAGTACATTTGACACAGGACTAAAACTAAGACGAAATCAAAAATAGCTGAAGGTTTTGTAGGCAAACCCCCCTTCCAGATGTCAAAAATAGTTTTGAATGGATTTTGGTTAATGCATTTATAATCACACTCTCACAAACTATTCTAACTCATACTTTAAGCCAAAAAATATTACATAAAAACTAAAAGAGTTGCCAGAAGCTTAATAGTGATGACTTGAAGTCTACATTTAGCTTTTAACTTCTGCTAAAACGTACCATTTAAACAGAGTATAGAATAGAGAATATAATTAGACGGGCGATACACCTCTGTTTCTCAGTTAGTTAGAAGTGAGAAGACAGAAGTACAAACAGACGAGAAAGACACTGTCAATAGGGTGTGAAATTCCAACAGAGGCCTCCATCTGGCTAATAGCCGGAGCCGCGTCGATGCGTTTGCCATGTGGGTGTTCCTCCCGCAAGCGAGGCCTGGAGGTTCATCTGTGGGCACTGGTGCCCGTCGTGCCAGCGTCTCAAACCATGACATCCGGAGTGACTGGCCGTAGGGCACTTAGTTAAGAGACAAGCTGCTTTCTCTGTGACTCGGAGCAGCTTGTTGATTTTAAAGTTAGATATGAGGTCAGTTAGACCAACGTGTGAGATCAAAGGGAAACATGATGATTTATTAATAGATCTTAATGAACAGACATCATTTTAAAGATAGGAAAGCATGTACTTAGGCTACAGATTTATAGCCTACAATGTGATAAGCATTTGATGAGAGTAAGAGCCGCCCACAGACAGAGGCTGTTTAAAGCAGGACTATTATGCAAAATTCACTTTTTCATGTACACAACCACCCTATAATGGTAAAAATCCACTCTTCTTTTTTAATCCCCATAAATGGGACTGACGGACTCCGCCCTATTAGCATAGACCCCACCCACGACTGCTGAGAGACTCCACCCTATTAGCATAGACCCCACCCACGACTGCTGAGAGACTCTGCCCTATTAGCATAGACCCCACCCACGACTGCTGATGGACCCCACCCACGACTGCTGAGAGACTCTGCCCTATTAGCATAGACCCCACCCACGACTGCTGAGAGACTCCACCCTATTAGCATAGACCCCACCCACGACTGCTGATGGACTCTGCCCTATAAGCATAGACCCCACCCACAACAGCTGACAGACTCCACCCGATTAACATAGACCCCACCCACGACTGCTGACGGACTCTGCCCTATTAGCATAGACCCCAACCACAGCAGCTGACAGACTCCACCCTATTAGCATAGACCCCACCCACGACTGGTGAGAGACTCCACCCTATTAGCATAGACCCCACCCACGACTGCTGAGAGACTCCGCCCTATTAGCATAGACCCCACCCACAACTGCTGATGGACTCTGCCCTATTAGCATAGACCCCATCCACAACTGCTGATGGACTCTGCCCTATTAGCATAGACCCCACCCACAACAGCTGACAGACTCCACCCTATTAGCATAGACCCCACCCACGACTGCTGACAGACTCCCCCCTATTAGCATAGACCCCACCCACGACTGCTGAGAGACTCCGCCCTATTAGCATAGACCCCACCCACGACTGCTGAGAGACTCCGCCCTATTAGCATAGACCCCACCCACGACTGCTGAGAGACTCCGCCCTATTAGCATAGACACTGCTGCTGACGGACTCTGCCTTATTAGCATAGACCCCACCCACGACTGCTGACAGACTCCCCCCTATCAGCATAGACCCCACCCACGGCTGCTGAGAGACTCCACCCTATCAACATAGACCCCACCCACGACTGCTGACAGACTCCCCCCTATCAGCATAGAGCCCACCCACGGCTGCTGAGAGACTCCACCCTATTAGCATAGACTCCACCCACGACTGCTGAGAGACTCCGCACTATTAGCATAGACCCCACCCACGACTGCTGAGAGACTCCACCCTATTAGCATAGACCCCACCCACGACTGCTGAGAGACTCTGCCCTATTAGCATAGACCCCACCCACGACTGCTGATGGACCCCACCCACGACTGCTGAGAGACTCTGCCCTATTAGCATAGACCCCACCCACGACTGCTGAGAGACTCCACCCTATTAGCATAGACCCCACCCACGACTGCTGATGGACTCTGCCCTATAAGCATAGACCCCACCCACAACAGCTGACAGACTCCACCCTATTAACATAGACCCCACCCACGACTGCTGACGGACTCTGCCCTATTAGCATAGACCCCAACCACAGCAGCTGACAGACTCCACCCTATTAGCATAGACCCCACCCACGACTGGTGAGAGACTCCACCCTATTAGCATAGACCCCACCCACGACTGCTGAGAGACTCCGCCCTATTAGCATAGACCCCACCCACAACTGCTGATGGACTCTGCCCTATTAGCATAGACCCCACCCACAACAGCTGACAGACTCCACCCTATTAGCATAGACCCCACCCACGACTGCTGACAGACTCCCCCCTATTAGCATAGACCCCACCCACGACTGCTGAGAGACTCCGCCCTATTAGCATAGACCCCACCCACGACTGCTGAGAGACTCCGCCCTATTAGCATAGACACTGCTGCTGACGGACTCTGCCTTATTAGCATAGACCCCACCCACGACTGCTGACAGACTCCCCCCTATCAGCATAGACCCCACCCACGGCTGCTGAGAGACTCCACCCTATCAACATAGACCCCACCCACGACTGCTGACAGACTCCCCCCTATCAGCATAGAGCCCACCCACGGCTGCTGAGAGACTCCACCCTATTAGCATAGACTCCACCCACGACTGCTGAGAGACTCCGTCCTATTAGCATAGACCCCACCCACGACTGATGAGAGACTCAGCCCTATTAGCATAGACCCCACCCACGACTGATGAGAGACTCAGTTCTATTAGCATAGACCCCATCCACGACTTCTGACAGACTCCGCTCTATCAGCATAGACCCCACCAACGACTGCTGACTGTCTTCACCCTATAGACTCCACCAACGACTGCTGACGGTCTCAACCCTATCAGCATAGACTCCATCCACGACTGCTGACGGACTCCGCACTATTAGCATAGACCCCACCCCCGACTGCTGACGGTCTCCACCCTATCATCATAGACCCCACCCCCGACTGCTGATGGACTCTGCTCTATCATCATAGACCCCACCCACGACTGCTGACGGTCTCCACCCTATCATCATAGACCCCACCCACGACTGCTGATGGACTCCACTCTATCAGCATAGACCCCACCCACGACTGCTGACAGACTCCACCCTATCATCATAGACCCCACCCACGACTGCTGACGGTCTCCACCCTATCAGCATAGACCCCACCCACGACTGCTGACGGACTCCGCACTATTAGCATAGACCCCACCCACGACTGCTGACAGACTCCACCCTATCATCATAGACCCCACCCACGACTGCTGACGGTCTCCACCCTATCAGCATAGACCCCACCCACGACTGCTGACGGACTCCGCTCTATCAGCATAGACCCCACCCACGACTGCTGATGGACTCCGCCCTATCATCATAGACCCCACCCATGACTGCTGACGGACTCCGCTCTATCAGCATAGACCCCACCCACGACTGCTGATGGACTCCGCCCTATCATCATAGACCCCACCCATGACTGCTGACGGACTCCGCTCTATCAGCATAGACCCCACCCATGATTGCTGACGGACTCCGCTCTATCAGCATAGACCCCACCCACGACTGCTGATGTACTCCACCCTATTAGCATAGATCCCACCCATGACTGCTGTTGAACTCTGCTCTATCATCATAGACCCCACCCACGACTGCTGACAGTCTCCACCCTATCAGCATAGACCCCACCCATGACTGCTGACGGACTCCGATCTATCAGCATAGACCCCACCCACGACTGCTGACAGACTCCACCCTATCATCATAGAACCCACCCACGACTGCTGAGCTGACAGACTCCACCCTATCAGCATAGACCCCACCCACGACAGCTGACAGACTCCACCCTATCAGCATAGACCCCACCCACAACTGCTGACAGACTCCACCCTATCATCATAGAACCCACCCACGACTGCTGACAGACTCCACCCTATCAGCATAGACCCCACCCACGACTTCTGAGAGACTCCGCCCTATTAGCATAGACCCCACCCACGGCTGCTGAGAGACTCCACCCTATCAGCATAGACCCCACCCATGACTGCTGATGGACTCCGCTCTATCAGCATAGACCCCGTTCCTGATGATGAAGAACTGCAGTGTAACCACGATAAAGATGATCCTCAAAACCAAACAGATGAGATGAGTATCTGAGGCACGAGCTGTACAGACCCCGCCCACTTCTGTATAGGGAGCGGAGCAGCATCTCATTTGCATTTAAAGTTACATGCACAAAAACTGCATGTTTCCTTCCCTAAAAAATGTAAAAAGGGGCATAATAGGTTCCCTTTAAAGCAACCAGTCACTGTTTATTTTGCTTTTACTTGTAGTTTACAGGTGGATCTAATCTATAAATGGTGGAAAGTGTGGTCATTTGTGTTCATCTGAAGGTAATAGAACATATTCGTGGCTTTATTTACTATTTTAATTAAAAATTGTACTAGTTTCTTAGTTAACTTTCCAATTAAGCACTTTAATATATCTGTCCCCCTGAAAATGAGGACGAACGGTTGAAAGTCTCTTTAATACAGACTGCTGTTTGATTATCTCAGAGTTTAACAGGCCAACGCTCAGATATTTATTCTTACTGGGTCATCTCAGCCTAACGCTGCGATTCATTCTGATGTAAAATAGCTTCTTATTGGCGTGTAATAGGTAAGGATCTGGCCCTCGGGGGGTGAGAGGATTTAAACCGTTTCTCTTTCAAAGATCGTGCTCTAAACATTCATTAATTATCTTCGCTGAGCACAGTGTTAAAAGATGGGACAGATTCTTGCCCCGAGCTGGCCATCTCGTTTCATTCGAGTTCACTCAATATGAAAAAAATCTATTTGTTTCATCAACTGTGAATTCAATTTGCGGTGTGTTTTAATACAGATACACCTTTGCCCCCAGCACAGAGGACGGGTTTGTCCTTTTCTAATTTGATCAAATGAAACTAGACACAGTGAGGGAGGACCGGTGACCTTGATAACTCCTAACTGTTCAAGCTTGTACTCTTCTAAACTTTATCACAAATTTAAATTCAAATAATTAAAGTAGTTTTATGGTGTCGTGTTTGTGTGTACCTTACCCCTATCTCTGCTTGATATGGGGAGGCAGCTTGTTTTCTCTGGAAAGGGTACATTTGGGGCCATCAAAACTGTTGTGTGTTTAAGCACACCATGCATAGCAACAAAAAGCCGACCCCTAACCCTAAACACTATTATCAAACATACGTTAGACACTTTATTTTAAATATTTTGTTAATGTTTGCTGAAAATCTGATATGTGAAGGGAAAAGGGAGAAGCACGACTGCGGCGGATTCGATCTCGGGTCTATTAGTGTTAAAACT
>NC_090185.1:41143210-41220710 GCF_024679245.1 Pseudorasbora parva | reverse complement strand
TGGTCTTGGTCTTAACCCCTCAAAGTATTGGTCTTGTCTTGGTCTTAACCCCTCAAAGTCTTGGTCTTGCCTTGGTCTCAACCCCTCAAAGTCTTGGTCTTGGCTTGGTCTTAAGCCCTCAAAGTCTTGGTCTTGGTCTTAAGCCCTCAAAGTCTTGGTCTTGGTCTTAAGCCCTCAAAGTCTTGGTCTTGGTCTTAAGCCCTCAAAGTCTTGGACTTGTCTTGGTCTCAACCCCTCAAAGTCTTGGTCTTGTCTTGGTCTTAAGCCCTCAAAGTCTTGCTCTTAACCCCTCAAAGTCTTGGTCTTAAGCCCTCAAAGTCTTGGTCTTGGTCTTAAGCCCTCAAAGTCTTTGTCTTGTCTTGGTCTCAACCCCTTTAAAGACTTGGTCTTGTCTTGGTCTTAAGCCCTCAAAGTCTTGGTCTTGGTCTTAACCCCTCAAAGTCTTGGTCTTAAGCCCTCAAAGTCTTGGTCTTGGTCTTAAGGCCTCAAAGTCTTGGACTTGTCTTGGTCTCAACCCCTCAAAGTCTTGGTCTTGTCTTGGGCTTAAGCCCTCAAAGTCTTGGTCTTAACCCCTCAAAGTCTTGGTCTTAAGCCCTCAAAGTCTTGGTCTTGGTCTTAAGCCCTCAAAGTCTTGGTCTTGGCTTGGTCTTAACCCCTCAAAGTCTTGGTCTTGGTCTTAAGCCCTCAAAGTCTTGGTCTTGGTCTTAAGCCCTCAAAGTCTTTGTCTTGTCTTGGTCTCAACCCCTTTAAAGACTTGGTCTTGTCTTGGTCTTAAGCCCTCAAAGTCTTGGTCTTGGTCTTAACCCCTGAATGTCTTGGTGTTGTCTTGGTCTTAAGCCCTCAAAGTCTTGGTCTTGGTCTTAACACACATTGGTCTTGGTCTTGACTCTGTCTGGGATTAGGTAGTCTTGACTACAACACTACCTGTACATCTGGTACGCAAGGAATCCACATGTGGCCCGAGACTATGTTGCTTTCTGGAAACAGACTTTCAAAAACATAAAAAAACTGGTGGTTGACTGATAGTCATCTATGAATATGAATGACGTCACGCTGGATGACCGTGTTGTACACCAGAAACCGGTGAAAAGCCTCCAAAACTTTACTGCTCTTGGCTTGAGAACTCACTGGCTCGCTATATCTTGCATACTTATTGAACTGAAACTCTGGCAGTAAATGCTGACATTCGTAAAGTTCCTGCAGTCATGGTGAACTTTATCTGCATTTGGGCTGCGTTCATAAGCGTTGCTCAATATCTCCAGGTGTTTGCCATGAAGCAAACTACAATAAGATTAATGAGGCCTCCAAAACAATCTGACACTTGAAGACAAAGAACAATGATCAAGTGTGTGGATGTTTTGTCATGTCTGGGTTTCTCCTTCCTGAACGCATGCATCCGTCAACAGCCCCAGCTTAGAAGATTCGGGGAACATCAGTCAGAGGAGGGCGCTTGTGCGTTTGGGGTCTGCCTAAACATGGCCGTGACTCTGGTTCCCATTACCCATGAGCTCTGAGAAATACGGGTGGTTTGATCACACGCTGCACGGCCATGGGGGAGCATGTTAGAAGTAGCATGGCCCTAATTCAAACCAGACGAGGTGAATTACAGTAAATACTAAAGAGAGCTTTTCACGAAGGTGCAAGAACTGCCACGGGCCCGCCATTACGCCCAAAACGTTATAAAACATAAAACGAGATCTGCGCAGGGGCTCGATGACAGATGGGCTTTTAATGCTCGTGTGTGTAATGGACTTTTGCGGATGAAAAACTTATCAACTTCCCTGACCTCCGGATCACCTCAATCCCGTAATAACCGCGTGATCGTATCCGCAATGCATTTGGAAATGAAAGTGAATTCCCCCTTGCCCCCTAACGTCCCGCTTCCTCTCAGGCTTCTGAGGGTGCGTTGACATTGACCAATAGTGATCGACTCGTAATAGCCACCGCCACGGCACCGGTATCACGCTGGAAATACAGTATATGTAAGAGGGGTCAAAGGTCAAATAAGAGCTGCAGAATGAGATTGAGGGGACGTCAAATAGCATTTACACTTGGTTTAGATCCGTCATGCAGGTTGGTGGGGTCTGAGGGGCTGTGTCATGTAAATGTAGGCCTATTTTATCATTTATTTATGTATTTTTGGATATCATATTATGAGTCAGACGTGTTTGTGTTTGAATGCCAGCACTCGGCTCTGAGGACTGAATGATTGTGTGTTGGCATCGCCTCTCTCTGTGGCACAGCAATTATGCTTTGTTCTGTGAGACAATGCGTTTGCAGAGCCCTGTACTTAAAATGGGTGAAACCTGTCAGCAAGCATTTCACGCTCATGCCCTTATGCACATGAGTCTATACATGTCAGGTATGTGTGTGTGTGTGTGTGTGTGTGTGTGTGTGTGTGTGTGTGTGTGTGTGTGTGTGTGTGTGTGTGTGTGTGTGTGTGTGTGTGTGTGTGTGTGTGTGTGTGTGTGTGTGTGCAGTACCGTCGCGAGGGCTGTGCCAAGTGTGCGACCGCACAAGGCCTTGCACAAATAAAGTGACAGCTGACTTTGATGATTTAAAGCCAGTAGTTCATGTTATTTGTCCTTCGAAATACTATAGTTAAAAGACATAGCTAAAAATGAGACTATGTGTATTATGCTGTATTATTCTGCTCGTTAAAAATGCATTACGCAGTAACCTGCAATATTTCTCTGTGTGTGAGACGTGTCATTAGCGCTGCATCGCACGTCAAGAGCTTTTTCTCAGCCCTTTCCGATGTTGGCCACAGATAACCATAGATATTGCCTAAGAAGTTCAAGCAAATCCGCTAGAAATGAAAGCTCATTCAAGGATTTATTGCATGGAAGGAGAAAGCGCGGATGCATGCAGGATTTAAACTGACAAAGGTTTTTGTGGTTTTTTTTAACACGAAAAAGTTCAATAAGTATGTATAGCCTAACTATTATGCACCTTTCGGAACATCAGTGAGAGCAACAGGACCACAGCATGAGTGGATTCTGCTCCACCTTTACACGTTATCAACATTTTTAAGGCTGAGAGCAACGAAGCAGTCAGACATCCATTTAGCGCATGTTCAGGAAAACTACTGTTTGTTTGACTGACTGAGACACGGCTTCAGATGATTCAGTGAGAGAGCAGATTTATGAAACATAATTTAAGTGTCAAAATGTTCGCACAGCGCAATTCAGTTGCACAGTTTAACTTCCTAAACCTAATTCTGTTACATTGTTCACATTAAATATCCAGGTAAACAACAAATTGTTTGTCACTATAGCAACAGTAGACCCCCTTTAATATACCCCGGGCCTCGCACATCACGTCCGCACAGAGCCTCACACCCCCCTTGCGATGGGCCTGTGTGTGTGTGTGTGTGTGTGTGTGTGTGTGTGTGCTTGTTTTTGTGACATATCAGGACAAAAATGTGTATAATAACATGTGTATGACACAGGTATTACAGAAAATGGTGACATATCAGGACATTACCCCATGTCCCCACTTTTCAAAATGCTTATAAATCACACAGGAGGAGTTTTTTTGAAAAAGTAAAAATGCAGAATGTTTCCTGTGATGGGTAGGTTTAGGGATAGGGGCAGTGTAAGGGGATAGACAATACGGTTTGTACAGTATAAAACCCATTACGCCTATGGAATGTCCCCACAATTCACAAAAACAAACATGTGTGTGTGTGTGTGTGTGTGTGTGTGTGTGTGTGTGTGTGTGTGTGTGTGTGTGTGTGTGTGTGTGTGTGTGTGTGAGAGATAGTGTTTGAAGTGCAGAGCAATGGGAAGAGGCTCTGTCTGAAGGCAGTGATGAAGAGAGGAGGGTTTCTGAAGGTGCCGGGACATCAATTAGCAGTTCCTCTTTAACTCCAGCGGCCGAACGACCAGGCAAATTAAGTTTCTACACACAGAAACTCACACACAAACAAGCATGGGGCTACCAGATTTGAGAACATATTTTAGTTTCCAAAGTCATTTAAATATGAATTATGTCATTTAAAAAATAATAATAATATACATTTAAATGTTTTAACAAAGTTTTCTACCATTGATTGGGATGAAGTCTTATCCTGCACCCCAGGCCTGACATTACTCGTGTTTAAGGGGCCAAATGTTCGAGTCCAGAACCACCTTTTCTTTTCTTTTCTTTTTTTTTTTTCAGACCATCCTAGTGTTGGACTGTCTCCCAGCTTGCAGATTTCCGCTCCCTCACTTATACCCAGAACAAACCAACCTGCTCATGTCCATATAGCTTTAGCGCTAGTGTTTGATAGAGGCGGCGTCGGCAGGCATGCGGTCCAGTAGTGGAAGGGGGTCGGCTCTACGTTTGAGAAATTTCCATATGTCCACATGGCAATAAAATGTCTGCCACTTTACTTATTGAGGTTGTAATAAATGCCAGGTGCGTGGTCTGCTTTTTTCAAGGCACTCCATGGACACGCAACAAAACCAGTGTTTCAAGAAATCTTGCCGTTTGACCAAAAACAGACTTTTAAAGTTTTATAAAATACGTTATTACCATTCACAGGGACAATAAAGCAGAAAAACTTAAACTAGAATTCAAATAACATTTAACCTTTTGAAAACAGTTCGCATATAATGACAAATAACCAAGTGATAAAACTTGTGCACAACAACACAGAACCTAAAAGCAGTGAGCCAATCAGTCTATTAACTTGAATTTTCCATTCATGCAAAATAGACCCCAGAGTTTTGGTTTAGGTTTGGCCGGGTATTTATGGCTTCATGCACATACTCTTTTAGTTTAACAAACATTCATATTAGAAGACTTCCTAATCCCTGTTCTCATGACCCAGCCCTCGTTCACATCACACGTAAGACTGCCTACATCGTAAATCAAATCTCACTTGTGTCTTTATACTGCGAAAGCAGAACTATAAATAACAAATATATGGCACAAATGTTGAGCTGAAATTGATACTCTCGATTACACCATTTTTATCCGTCTTTTATTGTTAAAATTACACTTAAGATAGAAACTTAATACTGTTTTGTTCTAATTTTAGAAACTCTAATGCAACATCCTATTTATTATAATAATGCACTTTGTAAATCATTTGTTTTAGTAAGCAGAATAAAAATGATTCAACGGTTTTTCGAGTAACTTATCACTTTAGTATAACATTGCAGACAAAAAGATGATGCTAAAAAACTTGGCCTCTTAAGCACAGATAAAATATCTCAATTCTCTCTGAAATATGAAAAAACATTTGCTTTAATTGGCAATCAGCGCTCAGGTAAAGCTAAATTAAACATTTGGAGTGAAGCAAGGCTCTGTACTGGGTCAGATTATATTTTGATCATATATATCATGCCTCATAACTGTATTATTAAAATTATATTATTAATATTATTACTGTGTAAAGCCTAACGCTCAAAATAATGAATTGGTTTGAGTAGAGCCAACTCAAATTAAACAAACTAGTTCAATCATTATTAACTTTTATTATTGTTTAGAACTTTCTTTTTCTTTTAAGTTTTCAAAACTTACACATTTTCAGTAATCGGAATTGATTCATTGTTTTGAGTTTTATGAACTTCTTTTAATTTAGACAAACTTAAATTTAACCAAAACTCATCTGATATTTATATTTTCCCGCATGATTTGCAATGACACTCAAAAGGGACAGTAAATGCCAAAATTAAATGCCAACATTTAGTGTGAGATGAATGTATTTCGTAGTGTTTAATGTTTTACTCTGTTAGTTTAGAAGAGTTTCTGTCATGTTGATATTTCCATCATGGGGACGAGTGGAGCATGAGCTTAGTTTAAGTTAATAAAAAATAAATAAAATAAAAATCCTTTCAGCTAAACAAGGGAATAACAGACCTCCAGAAAGAGAAACTGATCAAAAGCTCTTACCACACTCATTTAAAAACAGCAATGCACTGTGGGACCATAATTGCATGATAAATGCTCTTAAAATCACTGTTTCACTGCATTGTTTCAGTTTTTCCCACAAATGAACAGATATTAAAGCATGCTTCCAGGCTGAATGGCAATGCTCTCTCCCGTGCCTCTTCCCCCAAAAAAGGCCATCCCACGAATGATCCGATCAGCTGCCGCACACAGACCAGAGAAAGATGATCATTTCAGGTTACTGGGCTGGCTTCAGATAAACGAATGAATCCCTCACTTCTATTATACACCTTCAATAGTTATGGTCCTTATTGGACAAGTCTTCTTCAATGAATTGTTTAACTTATTATTGTTTATGGAATACATTTGTTTATGAACAATTGAAATCTAAAGCAAGTAAAATCAATGTGTTACACCTTTTGACAAGCAGCCAAATAAGTTGGCAAAACTCAAAAACTTGAAATATTTGAGTATTTTAGTAGGGGAAACTTGGCTAGCTTTAAGTCATTTATTCAATAAATGCAGAACAATAAATTAATATAGTCAATATAATCAATAAATATAGAACTTAACATAATTTATATCTGTAGCATAACAGAAACTCTTCTAAACTAACATAACAAAACATTAAACAGTACTAAATGCATTATCTTGTACAAAAACACTTTATTTGGGCATTTATTGTTCCTTTTGAGTGCCATGGCTAAGCATGCTCGGAAATAAAAAAAATCCAAGCCCAGTTTCGGTTCAATTTAAGTTTGTCTAAATTAAGTTAATAAAACTCAAACAGTGAAACAATTCTGATTACTGGAAATGTGTCAGTTTTGAGAACTCAAATGAAAATGAAAGTTGTAAAAACTCAGGAAAGTTCATTTGATTGAACTGATGAGTTTAATTTGAGTTGGCTCTACTCAAACCCATGAATTATTTTGAGAGTTAGAAGTTAAGGTTGTGAAAATAATGTAGAAGATAAACTGAAGCTAATAAGCAGTGTCACTGTCCATTTCTTAAAAATGATTAAAACATTGCAAAATCAATAACATTTCAATAAAATAACTCAAGGAATGATGATAATTTTAAATAGAAATTAACCTATTCAATTTTCATTTATAATTTAGATTATGTATAGCCTAACTTAAACCTAACATAAAGCAAAATAAACATTCAATAATAATAATAATAATAATAATAATAATAATAATAATAATAATAATAATAATAATAATAATAGTAATAATAATAATAATTCAGTGTTGGGGAAACTTTAAAAAATAATACATTACAATTGTGCGTTACTTGCTAAGAAAGTAGCTTATTGCATTACTATTTAAGAAAAAATATGTTACATGATTACGTTTCCGTTACTATTTCTCATTTGGGCTGGGCTGGCTTGTTTTTTGTTTGTTTGTTTGTTTTTTTAACAACAACAACAACAACAACAACAATAAAACAGTTAGATTTTTTTGTAAATGTTAAGGTGCTTTTGTGAAAAAAATAAGCCTCAGGCTGAAGGAAATGTAAATTGACGCCTGGTCCGTAGATAATAATAACAATAACTTAGTGTTTAATCAAAAAAAAAATATATATATATTTTTATTTTTATTTTTTTACAAAGCACAGAGAGAGAGAGAGAGAGAGAGAGAGAGAGAGAGAGAGAGAGAGAGAGAGAGAGAGAGAGAGAGAGAGAGAGAGAGAGAGAGAGAGAGAGAGAGAGAGAGAGCATTATAACCTTTGTGATAAGTAAGTCTGAACATGTAACCAGTTGATGTCGGATAAACGCTAACCGTGTGTTTAGTGTAATATCATAAATCATAGCATGGCAAAATATGAACAGACAGGTTAACGTGGCACATCTTTCCCTTCCAAATCCTTTAACAATTCCCATGCTTTAGGCCTCATCCGTAATTCAGCAACTATAGGCTGCTGATGCGGTGTATTTATGCAAGCAATAAAAGGGTTTTACTTGAATTGAGAAAAAAAAAGCACAACTGCACATTTTTACTGCCATAAAGAATGCAATATTTTAAATCAACAAAAAACAAAACAAACAAAAAATAATAAATAAAACAATAGGTCTGTGTGCGCTAATGCACATTGTAACAGAATGTTACCAAACCGTGTTAGTTAGTGAGATGTTGAAGCCATGCGAGCGTTTAGACCCGCAGAGCGGCGCTCTCGTCCTGCCAACTGCGCCAGATTCTCCAGGGGGCGGAGCCAGCAGAGTGACTGACAGCTGATTCTGAGCGTGACTCCTCCCCCCTCACTCCCTCTTTCACTCTTTTCCTGATTTCAGAGGAGCCGATGTTCATTCCAGTGCACATGGAAAGGCAGAGGAGCAGCAAGGGTCCGCGCTCAGAAGGGGAACGCGCTCAGGGATTTTACGCGTGAAGCCGCTGTAGGGACGCGCTTTATTATCGGACTACAGCAGAATGCTTTTCGAGGACGAATTCAATCAACTGTAGGGATTTCACTGTGCCACATCTATACGCGGACACACATGGATGAGTTTTAAACCTCCTTCAGCGCTGCTTTAGATAGTTCTGCACACTGGATTACAGAGACACTGCTGAAAGTATCTGTGTGTTTAGAGGATTGCTGTTTATGGAAGCAGAGCTGAGCAGAAGACACCTGAAGTTGGAGAGAAGAGGGTCCCTGAAGCTGGACTGAGGCTCTGAAGGATTTTACAATCTCCTCCACGTTCATGTCCGAAGTCTCTGCTTTATGACAATGGATTATTTGCTGTTTTTATGCGGCGTTTTGCTGCCTCTGTCCTCGGCGGTTGAAGGTAAGCTGGTCTGTTAAATGTGTTCAGCCGCGCTCGGTGCCACTGATGCGCGCGGATATAGGAGTCGCGCTCGTAATATTAATTAATAACAGGGTTTGTGCATGTGAATGAATACAGAAACACGCGATATTTGTGTGCTCTGAAGCGATCTGGCCATTGAATGACACACACACACATGCAGTCACACCGCACAAGTTCTCCCTCCGGATCGCTGTTTATTTTCTTCCTCTAAAGACAATAGTTTGATGAAGGAAATGTCTCTACAGGGAGTCTCACTTCAACACACACAAACACACACACACACTCACGGATCCCCGTTCCCTCTCAAAACTCACGGGGAATTTATCCCTGCACACATTTCGGGAAGTTTGCGCGATAGGCTATTGAACTCATAAATGGACTATTTCATTTGGTCTGAGTTTCTCTCATGTCATGCACATTGTGAATCATTTAAAAGGCCGTGTGTGTGTGTGTGTGTGTGTGTGTGTGTGTGTGTGTGTGTGTGTGTGTGTGTGTTAATCAAAAGTATGATTCATTTATTTTACAATGAGTTTAGGTGGCTTTTAATTCAATTAATTCTTCGAAGGCTGGACCCCATTAGACCTCCTGACACCAATAAAGATGAAAATGAGTGCGCGCTAATAGATTTCCAGGGAGAACAATATGTGGATTTATTTATTTATTTATTTATTTATTTATTTATTTATTTATTTATTCTTATTTTTAACCATGCGTCATGACATCGCGAGCACAATTGCTTATTGTATATTTCTGCATTGAGTTTTCTTTTGTGATTTTCTTTAAAGCAGCACTTATTATAGTTCAATAACCCGCGTATTATAGGCCTACTATTAACGGGCGATTTACTTCATGATTTTGCCCTAACTAAAACCCCAAATAGCCTAATCTTATTTTTTTAAAGATGGAAAAAGCTTGCCTTTCAATTTATGGCTCAATTTTGCATTTATTACTTTCTACACACTCTCTAAATGAGAGGTTATATTGCTTTATTTGAGTATTTTAATTACTGAAGTGGACGCGCAAAAGTCGTTTAGGGTTCATTCGGTTATGTGAAATTTATATATAATTATTTATTTAACCGTATGCTTTGTCTCTGTTTACCCTGTAAAAGATGTTTTTTTTTTCGGGGTTTTTTTTTTCTTTCTTTTTTTCTCCAAATAAACTCATTGCTCATTTGTGTTCTTGCTCGAATAAAAATGAGTGCATGTTTATAACAGAAAAAAAAAAAAAAAAACACGGGCCTCGGTTACTAAATCACCTGACAGTTTATTCTCCTCGTTTCGCTAAATACAAGTCTTTAATTGTACGCAATCTTACCGTTTAATGGAAAACATAGGCCTAATGATATCAGGAAAGCGTGATAAGAATGTATATCTTAGATTTATGCGACCTAATGTGTCCTGGAGGATTTTCTAATGTGTATTTGAATTAAATTTCAATAGTTGTCAGTCGCTGGAGATTCCCTTATAAGAGTCTATTGTAGCTTAAAAAACATTCATTCAGATGTGATGCATTTGTAATTTCTATCTGATGGCATGTTGTGTATAACGCATTAGTTCCGCGTGTCTCTGTGTGTGTGTGTGAATGTGAAATCACACGCGTTTGTGTCCAACTCTCTCTCTCTCTCTCTCCTCTCCTCTCCTCCAATTAGTCTCAGGCCTGGTTTAAATTCCCACTACTCCGCTGCACTTATTATTTAGCACATAAACATGAAAAACACTTTTTGTTTTTCAATATACTTAGGCTACTCTGAGGTATATCTCTAATGTGGTAATTTAGACCTTCGCATGATAACGCGGGGGAAAGTAAGATCATTTGACCCCATAAATCAACCAACCCAAATACGCACATTACTCATGCTACAGTGTTTATGCTTTATACAGCACGTTATGCGTATCTGCCCTTCTCATGTCCACTTGAAGTGTTAATTCAAAGGTAAAGCTTCACTTTTGATATAGCATGCTGATTTGGGAGGCAAACAGCATTAATATGAGAAATAGGAATAATTACAGCGCGCGTTGGCTGCAGGAAGGCCTGACGCGCAGTGTTTCTCATTTATATTTAGAAAAAGATGAATTTATTCACACATGTGAGCTTTTGTAAGCTGGCATGTTATAGTGCAGCATGTGTACATTTATTTTAAACTAGTTTGCATTATCTGAGAGGATAAAATAAATGTTTGCACTTTGGGGAATTAATATTTGTTCACACCGCGAAACAGGGCCATTTAAAATTGAATAATACATAATAATAAAAATAGTGACTGTCACATCACATAAATTATAACCTCCTTTCCTTTAAAAAAACATGCCTAAAATTACGTGTAGCTATAGACTATAAGTAGCCTACGTACTTTAGGCTGCATCGCTATTTTTTTTTTTAATAATATTTTTACATTTTTATTCCGTGATTAATGTTTTAATAGGTTACCCCATAAATACTAAAAACAGAAATTATTATTATTATTATTATTATTATTATTATTATTATTATTATTATTATTATTATTATTATTATTATTATGGCAGCTGTTGAGCGCAACACCAGACTTCTGTAATCGATGCGACTTAATCGATCTGTAAAATCTCCGGTCAAAAGGTTTAAAAAGGGGTCAAAAGCATTGATCTGCTCTTCACACCACACGCACACACACACACGGCCTGAGTGAACTCACTCAATGACGGAAACTACATAAAAGCACTAATAAAGTACAGACAAAAATAAATAAAAAATAGGTCTATTTATTTATTTTATTTTTACTGGTCGGCGCCAAAATGACGGTAATTATGTATTAGCCTTCAAAATAATACATTAAAGATAAAATTGTCCTTGTAAAGTTATGTAAGGTATACTATTGATTTATATTAATATATTTATTATATCTATAAACTGAAATAAAACTGAACTGAGATATGTACTTTTGTGTGTGTGTATATTTGGACTGAAGGTGGCCACATGTAAAAGAAATCCCCAAACTCTTCTGATTGTACTGGGTGGGACGTCGCCCTCACTGTGGCACTTTAATGTGTGCTCATGTTTATTTCTTCTCACAGAATATCTGTTTATAAAATAATGAGTTGTATGAATATATAAGTGCAGTGTGCGAGTGATTGAAAGGTCATATGTTAAACAGAGGATAGGGTGAACAGATGTCCGCTGGCTTTGTTTCAGACTCTCATAAGGAGCTCAAAGGGGTCTCAGACTCGAGCTTAAAGATGCTATGAAAACCAGCCAGGGTCATCGTGAGCGCACATCACGAACCCATAAACATTAGCACTGATAGCCTTTTGGATTTAAGAATGCTATCGACAGCATTCATGAGCCCAGCAATATTTAACCGAGCGCTCGGTTAATTGATGGACTGGACTCTGACTGGAATGTTGAATTCGTTCTTTTTTTGGAGTGTCCACTCAAAAGGGCAATCCTGGCAGCTGACGCAAAGGCCTTTACAGAAAAATAGGTCTTTGACACTCACGACAGTGTGAGGAGAGAATGTGTCTGGGCCTGAACCCTGCCAAAATCCCCCCGGTGCTGTCTGCAGCTACTGAAGCGGAATGAGAGAGGGAAATCGGGAGCAGAAAGAAAGAGGGATTGAGAGAAAAAGAGACATCGGAGCTTGGGTTCTGTCTTCGGTTGGGCAGGAGCAAGATGGGTGGCTCTGGCAGGGAATATATCGGCTACTATTGAAAAGGAGGGCGGCAGCGCAGAATACCCAAACAAAGTCACATGAAGACAAGCACAATCATTTTTCTTCCCATCTGAAGGGTTTTCCCTCGCCGGCCCAGCCACGGTGATTTTCACATTTTAAAATTAGGACTTGGACTCCATGTGAGCATTGGTTTAGTGAATTTACGGTCAGAGCCAAGTTTTGCCCCGCTCAGAAATGTAATGGTTTTGAAATGTGTCGTATTCATGCTAAGATTTTATGAGCAAGTCTTTTCTGCATACGTTCAATTTCAATCTTTCTATATGCAAAACACATAAATAGAAATAGCACACAAAAATAGGCGACATGAGCTCAGACTTTGGAAGTGAGATGACATGCGATCTGACACACACACACACACATAGTCCTGCTATTCTCTTGAGAAATGACGAACACATTTTTTACAAGAATGCCGTAGCCTTCACTTTATAGTGACGCTGTTTGGCTAGAATGAGCTGCCGCAGTGTTTTGATCCTTTGCTGGACAGTGTTTATAAGCTTAACCGGTCTGGCTTGCTTCGCTTATAAAGCAGAAGATCTCTTTGATATGAATTCATCAGAATTAGATAGCGTGAGAGAGAGAGAGAGAGAGAGAGAGAGAGAGAGAGAGAGAGAGAGAGAGAGAGAGAGAGAGAGAGAGGGAGAGAACACAATCCAGAACCTTTTTTTTAGCTTTCAAACCCCACAAATATAGACCAAAACCAGGTATTTAATAACTGAACTGATAATGTGCAACACAATTTTAAAAAATGTAACTGTCAGATAAATATTTGTTTTCAACCCCAGTTCAATCGGGGGGAATGTGTGATGTTAGAAGCCTGCAGGAAATGGCCAATGCTAACGCTAGGTGCAAACGTCTGCTTTGATTAGCAGTACGGGCATGTGCGAACAGGGTGGGGGATGTTAGTCTAATGATGGCTTCTAAACTCCACACTACCAATCAAACCAGGCCTCTGGATGGTTAAAACATGCCCATAATCTCCACATCAAACACCGGGAGCCCCAGGCAGGGGCCCAAAAGCGCTCCGGCCCTTTAGCCTTTCTGTTAAATCTAGACTTGAATTTGCACTTTTGAGCCACGCTGTTCAATTACACATCTGTGGACTTTCTTAGCCATTAATTTTGTTGATGCATACATGTACAAAAATGAGTTCTGACTGGTTTTGCATTTGGGGATATTAGAGGAAAAGGAAGCTGAAGGCTCTTGATGTTGCGATTTATAGGTTTTATGAGTAAATTGTCTTTAGGTTTTTTAAATATGTATATAGCATTTTTTTATATATATAAATATATAGCATTTATTACATAAAAAGCTAACATGAATAACACCTTTACAAAAATGTACTATTGTTTCTTACAAAAATGTGTACATTTTTATCTGGAACACTCTTAACTTAAAATCTTTGTAAACGAACACAGTATATCCTTCTGATATTGCACAAAGCCAATATAATATACCAAGTAATCACAGTTTTGTAGTATCAACAATAAGTGCTGTAACTATTTCAGTGGGAACTATTTTTACCACGGTATGCTTGTGTAAGGGTAATTCATTTTAGCCGACAACACAAAATGTTCGACAGGAATTCTTTTGCTGCTTACGTGATCTGTCACCTCTCCATTTGGTGTCTGAGGTTAAAGCAGTGGCACTTTGGCAAGGTGCAAATGCAGGTACTTGTGAAAAACAGTTGGTTACGTGTCATAAAAGTCCCTGAAGGCGTTGCGAGTCTGTCTGTTGTAGCTGTACTGAGAGTGTTTTGAAACTCAAATGGCTGGAAGTGGATCAGACGATCCGTGTAAATCCCAAGCAAGTGCCACGTATGCATCTACCAGCCTTTTCTTTGGAGAATTCCTGTAAAGACATGATTACTATCTCACATTGCAAATAACATTTGTGTGTGAATAACCATGCATGTTTGAGTATAAACTTAAGATATTGTACGTTCATTAGATATTTTGCTTCTGTAGTTGCAAGCATACCCTCCCAACACCCCCCAAAAGTGTATCAAGTTTCGGCAGGGTCACCATCCACATCCAATCAGGGATTCTCAATGAATCTCTGTGACTGATTCATTTATGGCTCGTTGTCAGGCTTGATCGATCACACTTCCTTCTCACTTAGCCTTTCTGGCAACTGCCCTTTCGAAATGTGCCAAGCCTCCTAGAGCCTCATTACCAGCTTTTTTGGATTTATGTAAGAATGGCAGGATGAGTTAAAAGATAGTATCCATCCAGTCATCTTCCCCTCAACTTCCTCTGTAGCTGACATAGGCCAGAACTGCCATGGAGAAAGGGCGCTCGTCATGTCTCAAGAGCAAGCCTGTTGATGAAGTGACATGTTTCTTTAGTGACTTGCCCTTTTCCAGTCGTTCCTAGAGTCAAGAGGAGATTAGAAGCATTATAAATGAGGCAGGTAATCATGTTCCTGGAGATCGTAAAGCAGAACTAGCTAATTAAGGTTGATTAAAACATACAGACAGGTGTGTTACAGCTTTAAACTCTGCAGGACGGTAACTCTCCAGGAGCAGGACTGAACACCCCTTGATATAAGGTGCCCATACAGCAACACAGTGTCTGCCCAGATCTGGCCCACATTTGGTACGAGTGGAATCTACATGTACCAGATGTGGACTATGTTGCTGTCTGGGTATGCTGTGCACCCCCAAGTCACTTGTGATCCGCGATGAGTGGCTTATCTGTTATTAAAGTGCCCTCAACCTGAACGAGAGAGATGATGATATAGGCGAACAAAGGGACAGGGAAAGACTCTGAGAATTGTCCAGTATCCAAAAGGCACTTGGTACAGTATTGGTTGAGCAGTTCATCTGAAAAGGTGCTGAGAGGAGAGACAATGGAAATAGACTGGAGCTGGTCAGATGGGGTTATGAAGGCAGTGGGAATTGAGGCAGAGCTCAGGACAGGGAGAGCAGAGAGTTTTCATCTTCTGTCTTGGACAGCTGCCATGGATCTATCTCTGCATCTTAAATCTGACTTGCTCTGCCTAGCTATGCCTGAGAGGAGATCATTGTTTCTGCCTTCTCTCTCTCTCTCTCTCTCTCTCTCTCTCTCTCTCTCTCTCTCTCTCTCTCTCTCTCTCTCTCTCTCTCTCTCTCTCTCTCTCTCTCTCTCTCTCTCTCTGTCCATCTTTCTACCTATCATTCTTTTTTTCAGAGCTAGTGTAAGAAAGTCTTGATGGGCAAGGGATATGCAAGGGTTTTTAATGAATCTAAAAAGCCAGCAAGCATCAATCAATGACGGCCTTGAGTCTGCTTGAAATCAGGTTCACCTGACAGTGGGAAGTTAGAAAAGAAGGTTTCAGTCTGCATACAGAATGAAGAAACTCTCGAGGCGGGGAAAAATTAGCTTTCCAGCGTAAAGGCTTGTTCACACCGGGATGATTATCGCACGTTTCTCGCCAATGTTTAATGCCTCGTGACTAAACAAAGTGTACCAATGTGAGTGTGCCCAACAAAACATCAAGCATTAAAGCACCATTTAAAAAAAAGATCCCTTGGTTTAGACTTTTTAGTTCCCACATTAAAATTGGTGGCCGACCAAAGAGATACGGTAAAATAAAATACGACTTGGTGGCAATCAAGCACAAAATGTTCTACAACAAACGGCAAACGGCACAGCAAATTAAGCAAATTAAACTATCTCCATAAGAGGGAGTTGTTATGGAGAGGAATTGTTGACCAAATAGGATTTGATGGTAAGAAAAATAAGCGCCATCTGCAGTCAGGGAGTGAATTTGCATGTTCACTTGGCATATCACCAGTGAAAATAGCTCGAAAATGCTGGCGATAAATGTGCATGATAATCGTGTGTGCACAGGCTTTACAGACATATGTTATCTCTAAACATGTTATCTCTTTTTATTGGTACACTTATTTGTAAGACTGTAACAGCATCTAGATGCATGCTGACCGTAAATGGGATGACAACCTGGTGAAAACCCAGAGAACAAGTGTGGGAAGTATAGAGGCCTCTCCCCCAACAGGTGGGCTTTATCCCGACAGAGAGGGTAAAGACAAAGCACCTCTTTCTCTACTCTATTTACCATCCCTCTCTCTGCTTCCCTGTTACTCTTTTGCTACACTTTCCCACCATCTTTGTACAGCCCTCCCTCTTCCCTGTTCTCCCTGGGCTCCCTATGTGGCCGTTTCTTATCAGGGAGATAATTCTAATTGTGGCATTATTTTCCCTATCTGCTATCTCACCCCTTCAGTGGTATCAGAACAGGACCAGAAGCTTGGGGACAGGGCCTATTTACCCACAAAACCTTTGTTGTATCCAGTCATTGATAAGATTTGACTATGTGTGTGTGTTCTTACAACTCTATTCTTATGTTATCCAATGGGAGCTAAGTGGTATGTCTATAAGCAATGTAAGTCAGGCTCTTGGAGGATAGATTTGACAAGTTCAGTCTCTTGATACTTCATCGCCCTTGGCTTTTAAGAAAATCTGAGAGCAGGTTCCCACTCCTGACATATGTAAAATAATAATGAAGGTGCGAGAGCAGCCCCAAACTGATTTCCTGATTCCATACACCGCATAGAAGAGAGACAAACTGAGGTCTCTAACTAAGGAAAAGAGCAAAATCCGTATGCTGACATGATACAAACCCTCATGGGGTGTGAAAGCAAGCATATTGACATGAAATGGAGCTGGCACTAGAAACAAATTAAAATATCCCATGGCCAGATGGGGATGGTGAACTGAGGGGCCATATTTGTATCATGGGTGTGAGACTCACCACAGCGAAACAGCTTCATTGCCACTTTTGCCCCTGCCGTGTCCTTTGGGAAATGACCTAAAAGGATGCCGATGATTAGCAATTCAATTTAGCCAGCCGTCGGTCAATATGGCAGGCCAAGAGATGGTTGTTGATGCTGCCTCACCATCAAAATAGGTGGCAATCGAAATGTCTGGAGACTAGATTTCTCTTCCTTGGTTAATTAAGCAGGCACTTTGTCACTGTTCTTACTTATTCATAAATCTTCCCTTCAATTCTAGGCAGCTTGACCTTAAGTAGGCAAGCACTTAAGAGTAATCTATATGGTTCAGCACTGGATGCAGCTTTGTGCCTGGCTAATTAATCATGACACTGCTGTGGTGTCATAAGCGCAAATGCACTTACGATTAAAGCATATCAAGAGGGTATTATCTATAGAATCTTATTTTACACTAAGCATTTTTGGCATTTTTACTGACAGTTAGTACAGGAAATGAGCCATGAGTTAATGCATGTTTGCTAACTGTCACTGCAGCAGCTAAAAACTTCCATCCATCCATCAATTGTTCAATGCGCTTGCTCTTTGTAGGGTCATTGGGATACTAGGGCCTTTCCCAACATTCTCGGGCCAAAGACCAGACACCACCCCAGACAGCAACATAGCGTCAGCCCAGATCCGGCCCACATCTGGTACATGTTGAAACCACATCTGGGTGGACACTATGTTGCTGTCTGGGACCTTGCACAGGTGTCCAGTCACAGAGCTAGCAACTTTTTTGACAAAGTTTTCCAGAATACAGACAGGGTTAAAAAACATGTTTTTATTTCTAAAAACCAAAGAACACTTCATACACGTCCATCAATAAAGAATGAGCAAACTCTTTTCTCTAAGTCATTATTTTGCTTCTGCACTCTCCTGCCCTCGGGTTATGAAGTTTAGACTCAGGGAAACAAGTCCATTCATGCGTCTCTCTTCTGGGGAAGATGTACTGTAAATACAGGGTTGAAACCAGTACATATGGTCAGTCCTCCAGCGATGGGACTCCTGTACAGCTGACTTGTTCCTATGAGTAATCTATGCTGAGGTTCAGTACACACCCTGTGGTTTTTTGATGAACGTTCCCATGTTGAACTCATAATGCTTCAAGACCACCAAGAGATGTAACGTACCTGAAACGCAAAAGTTCACGAGTAGGATCCAGGCAGTCAAGGTGTGGTTAGCAGGTCTGTAATTAGTGTCGAGGCCACCAAGTCTTTGTGACGGCATGTCTCTTTGTGAATGTGTGTGTGTTGGATTTAGTGGATCTATGTGTGTGTGTGTTCAAGTGTGTGAAAAAGAAACAACAGCAGACAATTCCCAGACTTGTCATTATCTCTATACCTGACAATTGCATCTCTTAGCACCTGTACAGTTCTTCCTAAATTGAAGGGTGTTTTCATATATAAAATTATTTTCCCAAGTAGTTGTCTTTTTGCCACATTTCTAGCTGTGCCGTTGGTTTCCCAGGCACTTTACATTACTGCAACAGTGTTTACAATACACAGTCTTTATTGGTTCACTGTAGACGCTGTTAAAGCCACTGTGTTTGATTTATCAGTCAATGATTGACTCTAGATTGCTATAACCTTCCATGTCACCAGCACTTCAAACAGATGCCCAGCAGCCCTGCATTTCCCATCTTACGTACACAGTTACTGTTGATTCAACAGTCTCTCATGCTATCTCATGTGGCCGTTTTTCCTTTTTATTTCTTATATCAGCGCCACTGTCGTGACATGATAGTTGTGTCATTTTCTGCACCATGTCTCCAGATACACCTACATTCTGACCTTATATGTTTATGCATTTTATTTAGATTATGAGTGGGAAGTATGGATATAACCGGATAAGGTTATTTTAACAGGAAATCCAACCTAAAATCGTTTTAGATATCACATAACCATATAGTAAAAACATATATATATATATATATATATATATATATATATATATATATATATATATATATATATACATATATATATATATATATATATATATATATATATATATATATATATATATATATATATATATATATATATAAGACCAATCTCATTTTCACCCCCTCCCTCAGCCTTCTCACCAGGTCCTCTACTGAGACCCATAAATCAATGGAGCTCAGTAGCCTGTCGGGGGTTTACCGTCTGTGGGGGGTATTGGTGGCCCAGGCTCCCCAGCCGCTGGTTTTAGTTACACATCAATGAAGGGTGAATAATACATTAGTCAGCCCCTGACAGTACAGTTATAGGCGGGCAGGCAGACGGAGCGTCCCCTGGCCCTTCATCAGCGCATCTGTGCCATAATCAGCCTCTGGAGACGTACCTCAGGCCTACCTCTCTTACACCTGATTTACTCACTGTGAATGCAAATATTATGATATTTAAACAGCTGCTCAGTGGGTAAAAGGGGTAGACATTTTGTATTATGTACTTGTTTTTATTCCTCATACAAGTTAAGTTTGTTCCTTAAAACACCATAACTGTCACCGCTTGGTGCTCTTTTTTTCTTTTTCACATTTTTTTCATATCACATATTTTAGTATTCATAATACAAATATGTATCATTCGAAAGCGTACGAACGCAAAATTCATCCTGTGAAAGCCGTTTTCAAATTGGATGCATTGCTATGAAAACGGTACTTTAAATTATTTTAGCAGGCTCCTCCCCTAGTGGGTGGTGTCAGGTTTCATATTACACAATGTATTTTAACAAATACATTATAGTCAAAACCTATTCTAACCTTGACACATATCGTCGGAAAGGTCTGAGACTCAAGGTTCCCAATTTGGTGACTGTTTTGTTATATTTAGACAGAAATGTATTAATTGTTTACAGGTTAATGTAAAACAAATGTAAATAATACTAATTAAATGAAATGTGTGGCATCTGGTGGCTATTTTTGGTGCAGCACCTTAACTAAATCACATTGGAAATTACATATTTGTGATATCAACTTCAAATTTGGAACAAAACTTGGTTAGAAATATGGCTTTATTTTTTTCAGTAATTTTTGAGGAAAAAATATTTTATAAAATACATATTTTATATAAAATAAAAAAAGATTTATTACAGTACTTTTGTCTCTTTATTCCATATTCCAAAGAATTCTTGAACCATTTGAGTTTGGACAGTGCATTTTCACATCGATTCTCCAAAAGGAGAATGACAGTGTATCTCTGTAGAATATGGAGTGTGAATGGCACTGTATGTAAGGTATTAACTGCACAGAAATTGCACCATTCCTTTTGTTTGGGGTCAAGAGCTGCAAGTGACACCCATAAAGTCTAGGTTAATAATTTGAAGCGGGCAGGAAGTATTGCAGCTGACCCAGGTCGGACAGCAAGGACTGTGGAGATGGATTGTTGTGGCATAAACGGTCCTGGAACTGCAGCCTTCCAGTCCAGCTGCACTGTGTACTGATTTATATCCAAAGATTTTCAAAGTGGCTAGCCCCCTTGCTTGCATTAACAATTACAGAAACATTCACAGTCTCCCTCCAATGTATCAAGGCTTTTATATAATTGTTCAGAGACGTCTAAACCCCTGGCCATATGGGGCACCCTAGAATTGGATGTCAACCATTCTATCAACCTTCTCCAGCATAATTGCTTTCATCGCTAATACCTTCTGTCACAATCTGCAGGTCAATTTGCTGTAAGTGAAACACTTAAGTGCATGATTGTGTGATCGCCAATGACCTAGACAGCCACGTGTCCTAATCAGGCAGTTGTTTCTTTTTTAATCAACAGTCTCAGGGGCGGAGCCTATGAATAAATTACTCAGACGACTGTCTTCCATACACTCCACCAGTTCTGCATGTGTGTTACAGAGCCGAAAAGCATTTAGAGAGGTCTAACGAGTCAAGTTATTACTGCAGCCAAGTGTGAGATTAATTAGCTGAACAGCAATTAAGAACGCGGCTGAAAAGATCTAACAGATAAGCATGAGCGGACGAGTAGTATCCAATATTATTTGCTTTAGCCAGCTGGGAGTAAACAGAAATAAAAGGCTATAACCTCAGAGTACAACCAAAGATTTCTGCAAAAAAATTCTCCAAATGTTTCTTCTTAAATTTTTTACAGCACTATCAAAGTAAAGAGTCCATCTCTAAAAATGTGTTCAGTTTCCTCCAAATCAGATGAACGCTTCCCAAAATCCTTCTCTAAACCTAATGGATAAGATAAAAACAAATTTCCTGAAGCAACCATGCCAATTTAGGACCGGAGACGCATTTAGCTGTAGGCCTATCTGAAAAAATTGGTATTGTTTCGGCGTTTCATCCAGACGGATCCGACATTTTGGGAGCCTGAAACCAATTTTTTTTTAAACCGGGTCCCAGAGTGTATCTGAAAATGAAACCCTTGTGTTTTCGTGTGTGCATCTAATCCGTATATTCTGTGAAATCATCCCCCCACGTTCGGTACATGCTACAAGTTTTTCAACTTTTTCTCCATTTTAATGTGTCTCTCTAAAAGCTCTGACTTCGTGTAGATGTGGCCTTAGCTTTCTTCCACAAGTCTTTAGCTCTCACGGGACTGTACCAGGGGAGCTTCCGAGCAAGTTCACAATGTGAGAAAAAATCCCCCTTGTAATGATAATTTGCATGAAAAGGTTTAAAATGCATTGGTTTTGGCTGCCACCAGTGTTCATTTCAGAAGGAAACTGCAGTGAATTACATGTATAGGTTTTTTTAATTTTTTTTTAGTTTTGTACAAAAAAAGTAAGCTTAGGCACTTTCTAGGTAGGTTAATATATTTTTTCCTGGGTAAGGCATACCTGGACCAGCCAACTTTATGGGTCCCTGAGCAACATTCCCATCAACCGATCAGTTTCCTCTGGTTTGAGTGGTGAAATATTGATCTAGGGACAAGCTTTATTGGGGTAAATTAATCTTGTGCCTGAATATGCAAGCAAATTTGCATATTTCAGTGCCCTACTTTCTGCCATTGACATATTTCCAAAGTGCCAGAGTAGGGCAGACATTTCTAGGAAGAGTCAAATGTATCATGACTGATAGTGTCGCTTTCACTCAGGATAGCTCCAAACAAAGCTGTAATCGTTGAGCATATTCAAAGCATCTGTGTGGGTGTGAATTAGTGATAGTTTGTGTATTTTTTCTGCTCAACAAATGCCCTACCCAGCATCATTCCTGTCGGTAACTGCCTAACCTTTCTTTGTTGTTGCGGCTCTGACCTGAATCAGATAATGAATGGGCAGGTAAACATTAACGAGTGTCTCTGGGCTTAATGAGCTAACGTGAGAAGAGGTAGTCGAGAGAAACTGGTGCTGCCTCGGGCTAATGTGTCACATGTAGAAAGAAATGTAAAAAAAAAAAAAAAAAAAAAAAGACCTTACCATAATAACTCCTATTACGCTGCGGTGTAGCTGGAGCCATTAGACATGTTTTCTTTGTTCGTGCAGGTAAACCACAACATGTCCTGATAATTAGCATGCAGTATGACAGCTGAAACTGAGCTACAGATTTGTTCCCATGTCTTCAGCAGTTGCTGCCAATGCTAATATGTGACAGCGCTGGGAAGTTAGCGGGGTTCTTGCCCTCACAGCTTGGGTTTTCTTTTCAAGAAATGAAAAGGAATCTCAACCTCACCAGCCGCCCCAGACGGTATATTTGAAACATTACAAAGCGATCGAAAGCCACTGGAACGCTGGAAACCTGGACCACATCAGTCCAGTAGCTGCTGACAAACAGCTGTCCCATGATACAAAGCAGAAATCTCATATTTAACAGCCATTAGAGGTCATTTGTACGTTTGCATAGTTAGACGATATTGTATGTTTGGCTGATGACTATAGCAGGAGTAATTGTATCCTGACATACTTCTCAATACCTAATTCATACCAGAACTGTAAGAAAAAAAGTTACAACCAAAACCTTTACATTGATATATGCTATATGAGTTATAGGCCCTGTTATATTATATTTTTAAAAAAATGTTTTTATATTTATAACAATTTTTATATTTATTATATAATATTATATTATTTTATACATTATATTATATTATATTATATTATATTATATTATATTATATTATATTATTTTATATAGAATTATTATATTATATTATATTATATTATATTATATTATATTATATTATATTATATTATATTATATTATATTATATTATATTATTTGTTCCAAATTCTACTTTTTGTTAGTTTTTCACATTAACAATATATATTTTTTTGTTGTTTCAATGCTTTTTTTCATAGACTATATTTAATTTTATTCTACATAAAATATGGAAATATAACAACTTTAAATATTTAAAGAAACACCCAAATATGTGTGTCTTTGAGTTCCCTATTTCTCAATGTGTGTGTTTTATCGATCCGAAACCGTGATGTCACAGCTTTGACATTATCCCGACGTCCTTTCACAAACACCTTATCTGAAGGTAAAAGAGGTTGGGGAAAATGAGAGTTTGGGGGTATTTCAACATCCGCCACACTCTGAAGTACCTCCTTAGTGTTATAGCATGGCAAATGCCTTCCGGCGGTCCTGAGGGATCGTGCCATTACCATATATTTAGCCTAGATGTCTGTTGGCTGCCTCTGCAGTGGCATAATGAACGTGTCAAAGGGAAGCGAGCGCGGCAAACGGGGCTGTTGGAGAATGGAGATGAGTCCCAGGACGGCAGCTTCGACAGACAGCTCCTCTCCGTGCCTGACAGGCAAGGCCAGTGGGCAGCATGGTGCCAAAATACCTCCATAATGAACCTGGAATGGAGGTATGAGGAAGTCAGCCTTGCCTCCTGACCGGTTCTTTGGCTTGGGTTACAAAACACAGGAGAGGAATACAAAAATATTTCCAAACACAACACATGCAGGATTTTGAGAACGGGCACAGGGCTCCCTGGACGTCCACACTCATTCACTTGAGTTTTTCAGTTTCTGTTTGGACATTTTTGTCTGTTATTGCTCAGCAAAAAGGTGCAGTTCACTTAACACACAGCACCACGTTTCTTTTTTTTACTGTAAATAATATCTCTGTCAGTACCGCATGCCAGATTTTGGGACATAGCTTGACTGATAATATGAGTTGTGGGTAATGACGCATTGAGCTCTCTATTGAGCGTGGAGAAATATTTTAGTTTCAGAAAGCCGTATTGGCAGACTTGCGTCCCTGGCAGTGTATTACAGTCAGAGTCGAATTTCAACCAGAACGACAAAATCAATCAAAACATAGTTATCGTGATTATAGTCCTTTTAATTTTTCCGCTCGAGGAGAGGGAGAGGTGTTTGAATGTTGGGTAAATGTGCTTACGCTAAGCTCAGTCAATGGCAGGATTCATTTTACACATCTTGTTTTTATAATAAACTGTTATTTGTATTTCCAACTCTGATGAGAACTTTATTTTACATGTAACCAAAATGTCTACATTTGACCCTGGAGCACAAAACCAGTCATAAGGTTAAAAAAATTGAAAAAAATAAATAAAATTATATATATATATATATATATATATATATATATATATATATATATATATATATATATATATATATATATATATATATATATATCGCCTTTAATTTTGTCCAAATGAAGTCCAAAACAATGCATATTACTACTAATAATACATGTTTTTATATATATATTTATAGTAGGGAATTTCCAAATATCTTCATGGAACTTTTTTGGCATAAAAGAAAAATGTATAATTTTGACCCATACAATGTCTTGTTGGCTATTGCCACAAATAAACCCGTTATACGCATGACTGGTGAAGTGCTCCAGGGTCGCATATGTTACTAAAGCAAAGATTTCTAAAAGCTAGTAAGATTTGACATTTCTGAATCAGAGTTTTTCAAATAACACCTGGGTGACACCAGAAATATTAAAGCAGGAAGTAAACAAACAAACAAAAAATCCCATGTGGAACACAATGAAGAAAACAGGCACTTCTACTGAACCTTTGCTGGGTTTGCATCACTTTTACAACCTTTTATAACCTAAACATATGCTTTGTTATTTTCCCAGTTAAGAAATGCTTTAATTGAAGTGTCCCATCTCCTCTTCCAAACGTTCTGTAGACCGGTTTACTCTCACTTGCATTTGGCCCTGCCTCCCACCGACAGTAATGGAGACCTGGGGAGCGTGATAGACAGGGAGAAGAAGAGAGAAGGGGTTTCAGAGGTATGGGGTGTGGGGTGAGAGAGAATGAAGTGCATGGAGAGGAAGGCTGTGATCAGCGCTGGCCTGTCAAAACACTTCCTGTTGACTGATACACACTCACACACTTGGGAAAGGAAGACAGAGATAGAAAAGGTGTGAATGAGACATTAAAAAGAGAGGAAGAAAGAGCGGTCGAGACCCAAAGTATGGCCACTTTGAAGGACCTACAAATGTACATTTTATAGTGAATTTGTTTGAGTAGAGCCAACTCAAATTAAATAAATTAGTTCAATCAAATGAACTTATATGATTATTTTGAACTTTCTTTTTCTTTTGAGTTCTCAAAACTGACACATTTCCAGTAATCTAAATTGATTCATTGTTTAGAGTTTTATGAACTTGTTTCTTTTAATTTAGACAAACTTAAATTTAAGTGAGTTTTACAAACTTTTTTCTTTTAATTTAGACAAAATTAAATGTATCTGAAACTGGGATGGGATTTATATTTCCCAGCATGCTTTGCCATGACACTCAGGTACTAAAGTACTGGACATCTTAAAATGAATTGTTTTTGTGCAAGATTAACATTTAGTAGTGTATAATGTTTATACGAGTCATGCTGAGTTTGTTTAGTTAAAGCAAGTCAAGTTTACACTACTAAAGATAATTGAGATTATGTGAGATATTATTTCAGATAATGTTAAGGTAAATGTTTGAATTAGCTGAATCAAATATTTTAAGCACTTAAAATGTATGAGCACAAAATTAAAATCAGCATGTTCTGCTTTCTTACACTGTAAATATCGTAACTTAAAGGGTGTGTTGATATGGAGGTGGGAGAAAAAATACAAGATGGGAAGTAAAATATATATAATATATATTTCAATGCTTTTGGATTCTTGCTAAAGTTTTGTGTTCACGCACACACTCAAAATCTTTGCAATCCTTCACAAAATGTTTGCGTTCCTTCGCAAGAACGTCTCAAACCTTGTGTTTCCCCTGAGAAACATTGAGTTCGCTAAATCTTCGCATTACCCCGTGAAACCTTTGGGTTCTCCCAAGAAACTATGCCTAGTCACAAAATTGTGGACACAAAGTTAGAATAGAATAGAATAGAATAGAATAGAATAGAATAGAATAGAATAGAATAGAATAGAATAGAATAGAATAAAATAGAATAGAATAGAATAGAATAGAATAGAATAGAATAGAATAGAATAGAATAGAATAAAATAGAATAGAATAGAATAGAATAGAATAGAATAGAATAGAATAAAATAGAATAGAATAGAATAGAATAGAATATACTTTTTTGTCCCATTACTGGGAAATTTGTCGTAGACATCATGACGAGTTCTCTCTGTGAAACGTTTTGCAAGCAACGGCAAAGTTTCTGAGGCAGCTCAAAATCACAGAAATGTAATGTTTCCTTCAATCGCGTAATTGTAGTTCCCCATCACCAGGGGTTCCATCTGTCCATACAGTTTTCTTTTATGATTATGTACAAAACCCCAAACAGAAACTCTTCTCGCTTAGAAGTCATCAACAGGGATACCGAAACATGACTGTCTGCAGTGTCACATGTTCTGACGCATACATTACGTTATGCTACTGTTTTAGTCTAGGAATCCACAGAAACACATCATCCATCATAAAAGTACAGCTGTCGTTCTCTCTGATCAGCAAACACTGTCATTAGCGTTGTGTAACGATGCCTGAAGCGTCAGTGCAAGTGAAGACGTCATACTTTCGACGGAAAGATTGGAGGACCAAACAGTGTTGTTTTGAATGACTGGTTGATATTGATTAGTGGAGAAAACATTTTTAAGTTTTTTTTCTAACCTTAACCAAACTGAAATTATGAACACAGACGAGGTCTGTCACTGTGGCCATACAATAACTCGCCTCTACAAGAAGGAACACGGACGCATTAATTGATTGTACTCCTGTAGCAATGTGACTCTACCAGACGGCTCCCGTTTAGTGTGAAATCTGTAATCGGATCAACATTCGGTATCAGAATACGCCAGCGTGTTAGCTTAAGTGCTCATTAAAAGCTGATCGTGCTTTATCTCCATCTCAACTCATCTTGTGTCCCGTCTAGCCACAACAGAGTAACTGATGTGCAGCATCGTAACTCTTTCACTAAGTGCTCTGGGGGACATGCACCGATTTCAGGGGGTCGGTTTAATATCACGCTATTAGTAATTTTCTGCTTACATATAGGGGTTTTGACTAGAAATGTAAAAGCCAAATGTTTAGTAATTCCATACCCATGTAATAATGCAGTTATTACACCATTATTACATTGTAATATATATACTCGCATAAAAAAAGCAAAAATTTGACCTTTAGAAGTACAACAGCTTAAATGGGTGAGTTTGTGCTTTATTTACGCAGAGGGTTCAATTCTCACTATTATTAGTAGCTTATTAGCATACATATTATTATGATATTGGCTGTTTATTAGCACTTATAAAGCACATATTAAAGCCTTATTCTGTGAGACCGTATTATACATCTATAATCCCACCCAATACCTAAACTTAACAACTACCTTACTAACTATCAATAAGCAGCAAATTAGGAGTTTATTGAATGGTGTTATTAAACAGTGATTATTTATTAGCTTCACAGTAATAAACTGTCAAATATTAACAAAGATCAAATATGAGACAAAATCAACTTCCGCTATGAAAAGTCAATAGTGTGATTCTTTAGGTCAAGTCAGTCTGGATAACTGTTTAAAGTTCATCAATTATGTCCGTTCAGTGTTGATTTAATTCACTTTAATAATGCTGGATATGTTACAGGATTTGTCAATTAGGAAACAAATTTGATTCAGCTATAAAGCAACTCTACAGAAGACAACAGTGTCATCATCCAGCTCAATTCAGTTCCAGTTTTGTCATTATCTGATATTGTCAGTGATTTTACTGAATATTACGTGTTTCTTAAACCCAGACTAAGCAAGCATAGTATTAGGATCATAGTAGTACCTTAAGGGTACATATTACTACTCTAATGGCTTTGCAGTTTAGTAGTTTAGGGATTATAGACTGATCGTAGTTGCGACCTCGTCTACTGACCACAATACAGCCATTTATTTTTTTCAAGCTGTGAGCGATGGTCGCTTAAAAAAAGTTGTGTGAACAAATGATACTGTGATGTGAATTTTTAAATCTAGCAGGCTTGGTGTCTCGTATTGTAGGGTCGTAACATGTATTAAACATTTTTATTTTATAAAGCCTATATAAAGGACCTGCCTGGTGTGTTCCTTGTTCTTCATGATGCTCTCTGCGCTTTAAACGTACCTCTGAGACTATCACAGTGCAGGTGCATTTATAAGGAGACTGGATTACACACAGGTGGATTCTATTTATCATCATTAGTCATTTAGGTCAACATTGGATCATTCAGAGATCCTCACTGAACTTCTGGAGAGAGTTCGCTGCACTGAAAGTAAAGGGGCCGAATGATTTTGCACGGCCAATTTTTTTATTTGTTAAAAAAGTTTGAAATATCCAATAAATTTCGTTCCACTTCATGATTGTGTCCCACTTGTTGTTAATTCTTCACAAAATTTGACAGTTTTATATCTTAATGTTTGAAGCCTGAAATGTGGCAAAAGGTCACAAAGTTCAAGGCGGCCAAATACTTTCGCAAGGCACTTTATATGCATACATGTACTTTTATTTGTGTGCCTAATATGGCGAAAACGTGAAACTATTATTGTCTCTTCACACATGAATCATACAAATGCATATTTTTACAATTCAAAACGGCCATTTTTAGTAGTTTGCATCACTGGATGTTACTTTTGATCGTTTGACAGTTCTATCGCAAAAGAGTTGACGTGTATTACATGTTTTTCTTACCTTACGCTCTTTCAACCCCGTCTACTTTGATTTGATCTCACTCATTCTGACACTGACGAACACTTTTAGATCGCTGAGGCAGACCACACTAACACTTTAAAAAAAATTTGTCATCCTAACAACTTGCAGAGCGTTGCGTAATTTTACATATGGTATGTGTGTGTGTGTGTGTGTGTGGGGGGGGGGGGGGGTAATTTGGCCATTTCTAATTACTGGAGGGAATTACTCGTCCCCCTCAATGTCTATGGCCTTGTCGTGACCTAAATCCAATGACGCTGGTAGTGAACAATCTTTCTGACCAATCAGTGATCTACAGTGTTTACGTCACATTTAAATATTGGTACGGAGGTGGTCCTAAAAAAATACCAAGTACTAGGTACATTTCACAGTGGAGAACAGACCCCCCCAAAGGTGGAACCATGCAGTGGAAAAGCGCCTTAAGGGAACATCCACCTTTCAGGGGTTGGATTCCACCTATACTTAAACGGGAATGCATTAGGACCCTCGAGACATTGAAAAGGTCTCACTGGGTTAAACAGATGACATGATCACCCTTCTTATTTAGCAGCTCTTGCACATGCGGCGGTGGCACGGTTTCGCTAGCTAAGGATGTCCATTTAGACACTCGGGACGCATAGTTGTGAGCACACCTGGTTAGCAGACAGTCGCCCCAGGGGCTGCCTGTCCACCAGATTGACTGTGTGCTGTAATTAAAGACCTTGGAAAGAGAAAGAAAAGAGAACGAATGTGGGTAAGGGGGGGTGCAATGCCCATTTCTAAGGCTGTAACTGGAACGGCTCACATGCCTTGAATATTCATCCGGGTTGTGGCTCATCTCTTGCTCGCCGTGTGAACCCGTGTGCTTGTCTTTGTGTTATCTGTCTGACTCTGTCTGATCAAAGCTAACACGCTCATCTTCCACAACCCCATTCCCTTGATAATGTCAGCCTCAAAATCAGACCCCCTAAGACCTTGTGCCAATCTGAATAACTAATTAACACAACAAACAGAAATGTAGCAGGCGCACTTATGCTCTGAGTCACCTTCATGTCAACTGCTGTCATCGTAACTGCCGTCAAGAAACATTAGATGTACTTAAGAAGTATGTCTTTATATGTCATTTTAAAGTTTATTTTATATGCACTGAGAAGTACATACGATAAAGTCACATATATAATGATATTTAATTTAACTGCATAAATTCAAGTAACGAACCCTCAACCAAACCATAACTTACTGCTAAATGTTTTCTTATTTAGTATGTTTGTCTTGTTACTAGTCTAAATATATAAAAATCCTTAAATCAAGATGCAGTTCCTAGATAGGTCAAATGACATAGGATATGTTTTCTTGTTTTCTTTTTGTTTTTTGTCTGTCAAATTGTCTATATATATATATATATATATTTAGATACTATTTGTGTAATGCATACTTTTACAGTGTCCTTGTTACTTACTATAGATGTAATAGTAAATTATAATTACATCAACTAACCCTCAACCCTATAGTAAGTACATGTTGTTTATTAATATTACTCAGTACTTAAATGTTTAATTACACTGTAATAATGACACCTTAAAATAAAGCGATATTTGGACTGACAAAAATGTCAAGTAGGAAAACATTTTTTGACGTGTTAAGGGTTAGGGTTTACAGTGTGTACGTACTATAGTAATAACAGTATTTTATGTATAATTACAAGTAACTTAACCCTAACTGTAATTCCATAGTGTAGTTCAGGTTATATGGTTTATTATTTTTACTCAGTACTTATTTGAGCAAGTACAATGAAACTATATCACCTTCCAATCGAGCGTAATAGAAGTGGGGGAAGTCTGTGTTTCCTGAAGTTAAGTTTCCACTGTACAATTACAAATTGGACAAAGACACGGGCGATTTTACTGGCTGGGAATTACAGTAATTCCACCTTGAAATGAAGGCTACATCTGCAGCTTTGACAGTGGGCCTTGTTAGTACGTAAATGGCCCGGAGAGTGACAGGCATTGTGCCGTGACTGACGGCAAGAGGACGGATGGGGATAAGGAGGCTCCTTTCATGGCATTCCCATGGAGGATTCAGGGCGTTGGAGATCCAGCCACCTACATCAAGACCCGTCGGCCAATTAGAGGTTGCACGCCAGCTCGCCAAAAGCAGTCCACTCCTCTAATCACCTCCGTCCAGTGTGGCACAAAAGCCTGGTCCGCTCACCACATTTCAATTTAAATAGTAAGCCCACCCCCCCGTCTTCTCCTCCGTCCTCTTTCAACGACTTTCCCTCTCTCTCCCCCTTCCAGAATCTCTCCCCCACTTTCAAGCCGCTTCACCAAACCCCCCAACGGCTAATAAAAGCAGCAACAAAAGACAAACAAAGCAATCAGTCTAATAGCTTTAATACGTTTAATGCAGTGTTTTCCCCACGCTGTTGACACATCTCAGTGTTGGGTCGCAAAACAGAGCTCAAGTGTTTGGAGACAGAGTGACATTCCTTTTTTTGTTCTTTGTTTTGTCCTTAAGTCTGTCGTTCGTTGCGATTCCACAACAGCGCAGCAGGAGACAAAACTGGCAAACCTATATATATATATATATAAAGACTGGAGTACTGATGATAAATTCAGCTTTGATCACAGGAATAAATTACACTTTACTATATATTAACATAGAAATCAGTTATTTTAAATTGTAATACTATTGCACAATATTACATTTTTGCCTTATTTTTAATTCATAAAATGCAGCTTTGGTATATATATATATAAACTGCCACAAAAGCACTGGCTGCTCAACCAATAGCATGAGTTGGGGCGGGGCTATGTGTTTGACTGACCAATGACAGCCTTCAGAAACCGGTTTAACAACATTTCTTCTTTCTGGAGCTCCATTTAATGATTCTAATGGTGCAGAAAGTACACAGTTCACCATTAATTTTCATAAATGCAAAATATGTGTAAATGTAATGCTTTTCAGTCCTCAATCCTGATCCCGACTCTGCTGGAGTGTTCCTTGCTCTCCACTTGTTCTAACCTCCAAACAACAGGGAAAAAGGAGTCGCTAAAGCTGAAAGCAGTTGTGCTGAAATCCTGCAGTAATCTCTCACCTGTCTGCCCACACGGCACTGAGTCAGTTTCTAAATCCACTCCACATTCTTTGTATCAATAGAGGTGGTTTTGTTCACATACCCCTCTTTTTAAAGAAGATTGCTTTCTGGAACAAAGAAATATTTGAAGGTGCTTGTAAACCGGCAGAATGTGTGTGTGTGTGTGTGTGTTGTTTCAGAGACCAAGTGTTTCTGTCTTCCTCTGTTATTAACGCTGCTCTGTCATTAGAGGATTAGAATGGAAGAGCTGACCTTTCGTACCTCTGTGTGTGTGTGTGTGTGTGTGTGTGTGTGTGTTTGCTAACATGCAATTCTGTGAATGGGAATGTTCCACTAAATTTGTGAATGTCATGCAACTCATATATTTAGTGTTTGAACCCAAAACAATGACGTATTGTTTAGTAATTTACGCATACTTTCATATTATGTCATACTTCCATAAATGGGCCTTGATAACCTCCAGTGTGTGCGTTTCCTGGGTCTCAAATATGTGCATATTTACAGTGAGTTTTTAAGTAACATTTAAATACTATCCTGTTACCATTTTCTTATATTTTTGTGATTCATACACTGTACAAAAAGTTGCTGCCTTCAATTTTAAGTATAATCAACTTGAATGTTTAAGTAATTTCAACTCGTGTGTGTGTGTGTGTGTGTGTGTGTGTGTGTGTGTGTGTGTGTGTGTGTGTGTGTGTGTGTGTGTGTGTGTGTGTGTGTGTGTGTGTGTGTGTGTGTGTGTGTGTTGGTTTATACTTTAAGTAGTTTATAAAATGTCATTGCTATTTTCTTCTACTTTAGTGTTTTATAGCAATATTTCATTTAGGTTTTTATGACCTTTATGATGGTTAAGTCAACATGAGGGGAATAGTGTTTCATTGTGCAACAGTTAATTTATGTTTTGGTCTGCTTTTTCAAGTTTCATAAATGTTCTGGCTCTCTAACTTGAGTTTATGGCGGATGTTTTATGTCATTGGGGTTATAGCTCAAAGTTTTGTCCATGCTTCACACATTCAACGCTAGACGGATTGCGCAAGGGAAGGATTTTTTCAGAGCGCTCGTCAAACAGGTTCGACATCCTGCCAGAAACTACCCATAGTCTTGGGCTTTTCCTCAAAAGTGGGAGAAACAGGAACTAACCCATGGTTATGGTCTGCTGTTCCCTGTGCGGAGCCATTTTAACAGTGGAGGAGTCGTAATGGAGGCTGTGAGAATGAACTGTGTCATTGAGGGGTGCGGGGTGGCTCACCGCCGCTGTGTTCGCGCTCTCATTGAGCCAGGACTTGCCTCCTCATCTAAAAGCGCGCTCAGCTGACACAATGCTCGGCTTTGCTGTTTTTCAGCACAGCTTACAAAATGCAAACAAAACAGAAGGCCGCAGTCAGTCGCCGCATGCTCCCGAACGTTCCGGCTGTTTCACTGAGTCAGAACTGAGACGCATTCGCTTTCACTCTTTGCCTGGCGTTTTATTTGTGCCAGTACCTGTGTGTTTGCTTTACCACAGCTGGCAGCTGACTTATGGTTTTCCTTTAAACTACGAGGTATTTTGTAGAGTGTGTTTGAATGTCAGTGGACCTGTCAGTCCGTGACACAAAATGACACACGGTCCCAATGCGACGCATGACGTCCCAACAGGAAATCAATGGTGTGCTCTATGTGAAGAAGAAACAGCTGCCTCAGACGCTTTCTACCTCTGTCAAGTCGCCACAATCAAGTCTCATATTTCCAGAAGACACAATTTTCCTGCCTTTTTTAGTTTTAGTTTTTTACAAGTAAACAAAGATGAGTAGCGAAGATTGCATTAACATGGTATTACCATCCATGTTGAGTGATACAATCTCAGGTAATCAAATTAGACTTTATTACATCTTTCCCCACCAGCATTTTCCCCAAAAAATGTATGACTCCCAGGATATTTAGTTTGCTTGAATATCTGAACATGCCATGTGTCAAATGAAAGAACAGAGCCTCTGCTTTTATTCTATCAGTTATCAGTTTATATAGTTTTATTTTAAGCAAAAAGCTGAGAAAACCATGTTTTCGTCAAAGACTGTCCCAAAGGGATTCAGGATGATGATCAAACACAGATGGAGTCATCAACGCCTCAAAGCTTCAGTCCTGTAGCTCGTCCTGGGACATTTCATTCAGTAACATTAGGCAGTTTTGATTTAAATGCTGTTTAATGTTGATGGTGGCGTGATATTTGACTTGTGCGCCAGCAGTGCTTCTATCACTTGTTTATGCTTCTTCTTCATCTGTGTTTTGAAAAGGAGATTCTGTACTCTTTCGGGAGATAGAAAATTCTGTCAATGGCATGGAAAAAGTAAATATCAGGTTTGATGGACAGGTGAGACGGATCAGACTCGGTGCACTCATATTTCTATGATTAGGATAAAGTGAAGCAGGCAGGATTTCAGAATTTAGACACGGTTGGTGTCAGATTTCATTGTTGACTTCAAATATCAAAATTCTATTGTAATCTTGGTGAACAACTTGGAAGAATTTAATGTTTCCCCATTCAAAGAGAGACTGAAGTGTACTGTAGTGTCAAAAATGGTTGCTGTTTATAAGTACTTGCCTTAAAGGGACTTTTGATCATCATATAGTTTGCGATATAATTGAGTATATTTGAGTATAATTGTTTGAGAGTGAAGCATGGCACTGTGTCCATTTACACGTGTGCAGCTCATGATCCTCTGATTTCAGTGTCTCAGAGCGGCTCTGTTCGGAAATGCTGCATCACATGATGTTCGGGAAACTAATAGCGTGCATTTGGGACGTCATATGTGCCGACCATCTTCCCAAACTTGTAATGAGGAGCGATTGTAAACCGCATACTGTCAACAAAACAGAAGCTTTGGGGAGTTTCCCTTTTTTTGTTATATATATATACATACATATATACATATATATATATATATCAACCTTCATATATCCCTATATATATATATATATATATATATATATATATATATATATATATATATATATATATATATATATATATATATATATAAATATATAAAATATATACCCTATATATTTTTAATCACCCTTTAATGTGTTCACATGCTTTTCTTTAGCACTCACTTCAGAGGACGAGAAACTGTTTTGTTCTCTAACATATGATTTCAGTGTACTTTTAAACCCTCCCATCCATCTAATTTACTCAAACATGGTCACGCCGTGCAGTTGTGAGTGCAGCCGCTACACATAAACAGCTAAAGCAGGTGGAGGAAGGTAAACGGTTGAAGTGTGTGTGCTTTCATTATAATAAAAACAGAGAGCTGCACATATGGCTGGTGGGATGAAAACAGTAGAACAGACAGGCAGAGCATATTGGGCATTGAGGAAATTGTGAAGATCTTCCTTTTGCGAGTTTTATGGCACTATTCAAGAACTCCTTTGGTCTGTTATATATCCTCTCGAGTTTACAGCTGCCTGCTTAAGGGTGTGAGCGTGTGTGTGTGTGTGTGTGTGTGTGTGTGTGTGTGTGTGTGTGTGTACGTGTGGGAAGGGTAGAGGGTTGTCTTTCAAAAACACTTAGCTTTTCTTTCCCACCCAGCAAATACACGGCTAATTAAATCTAATTAGAGGAGGGCTGTCATAAATCTTTGACAATGCCTTCTGGATCACCCAGAAAGCTGTTTTTTCTTTCCACCGTCTTTTCACCGTTGATTAGCATGATAGCGTTTCTCTGTTCCTGCGCTCGTGAATTCACCACAATGCATTATTAGCTATTAACAATATGGACAGTGACGGTTATATCCTTCACACTGTGAAATCAGTTCCTCCCAAGGTTTTCCAGTTCGGCTAGTTTGATTATTGCTTGGGCTGATATTGTTCCTCAAACTGAGTGGATCTTCATCTTTTGTTTTCTGCAGAAACACTTATGGACACCAAATGGGCCACCACTGAACTGGCATGGACCTCACATCCTGAGACTGGGGTGAGTGATTACCGTTGTGTGTTTGACTTTGGTTAACCTGAGAACATTATGATTATATGATTCTCCTTCAGTCCAAATCTAATGTGAGGTCAATCTAAAAAAAACCTTCTCCCTTCACATTTCACCATAAAAGAAAAATTAAGTTTTGTTTTGTTTTCCGCCTTTTTTTTAAAACTTATTTGGCATTATTTTCATGACTATTTACCTCTATTTTTTGATTTTCTTCTTTTGAAGAAAGAAGAAGTCAAAAACCGCTTGACTTCGGTTGACTTCAACTGCTTGAACCCCCCCCCCCCCTTTATTTTTGTTTTATGTTTTCTTTTATTTGTGGTTGTTATTGTTGTTATTTATTTTCTTTTTTCTTTCTGGTAGGCATTATTTTCATGACAATTTACCTTTTTTTTGCATTGAAGCAATTCCTGCGATTTATTTCCATTCCAGTAATGACCCTTCAAAATTTTGCATAATTGTCATGTAAATAATTCTGTAATCCTGTAGAATGGTCTTAAAATTGGCCTCATTTTCTGCAAGATTTTTTTTTCTTTCTTTCCATGAAAATCTTTCATTTGAGGGTTAAACATGACTTTATTTATTTATATATTTGTTCATTTTATGCTTTTTTTCATTTTGTTTTTATTGTTGTTTTCCCTTTGTTTTTATTTATTTATGTATTCGTTTTCCGTTTTTATTTATTTATTTATTTATTTATTTATTTATTTATTTATTTATTTATTTATTTGTTCGTTCGTTCGTCCGTCCGTCCGTCCGTCCGTCCGTCCGTCCGTCTATTTATTTATTTATTTATTTATTTATTTATTTATTTATTTATTTATTTATTTATTTATTTATTTATTTATTTTACTGTCTGTTACAGTAATTACAATTAAACACGTGTTAAGATGTGCTTAATTGGCATTAAAATAATTCTGGTCTTAAAATGGGCCCTTATTTTCTTCAAGAAACCCCTATTTTATTTACATTTTTTTCTTTCCATTGAAATATTTCATTTGAGGGTTAAACATGACTTTAATTATTTAGATTTTTTTGTTTGTTTTGTTTAGTTTCCCCGTTTATGTATTTATGTATACTTATATACTTATACTATTACCTTCGTAATTACATGGTCTTAAAATGGACCTCATTTACTTTAGGAAAAATCTCATTTCTTATTTCTTTCCATTGAAATCTTTGGTTTGAGGGTTAAACTGGCGTTCTTGTCAGGTTTCGTGAGATTCTCTCATAAATGTCATAGTTAAACTACCTTTAAATCAAGAGGTATTATAAACGGTCCCGTCGCAGCCTTGCTCAACTATAGCGTGTTAAACACAGGAAGCTCTGAGTTTCATCAGATAAAGGCAATGCCCAGATCACATTTCACCCGAGCCGTGTTACATTCATTCTCCAAAAGTGAAATTTGTGCCCACAAGCTTTTGGCAGACACAGCAGAGGTATCCTTCGCACACAATGCCCAGAGACTGCTGCCTTTTCTTACTTCTTTTGTTGGGATTTGTCTCCTTCTCAGTTTTGTGGTGTTCACCTCTCTTCCTCAGGGTTGTGCATGTGTCCACTGCCCCGTCCTGCCTCAGCCACACCGTCTCAGCTGTTGCTGTCACCCCTCCTCAAAACCTTTACTTCCAAGTAACTTAGCACCAATGCACCGGAGCGCAGGAACAGCCCCAAAGACACAAATCAACCGGATCTCACCTTCCCCGTCCATATATTATTCTTATAAATATCCCTCCCCGCCCCCATTAGAGCACTAAAACTCACTAGCACAATGGGCCGAAGCACACCCCCTTCACACCCCAACAGATGCCTCCTTTCAGGACATACATTGCCCAATTCTTTCCCTTCTGCTCTCTGTCATGCACACAGCTATACATTTCACCCAAGCCGGCCCACTGTATTTTAAGACAGACAGGGGAAATGTGGCACTGGTGGGTCCTTAAATATCCCAGTGTTCGGGACACCAAGTTTAACTCGTTTTTTAGATTTACCCACTGACTTAATTGGCACGCTCCTTATCTCTCTTTCTTACACAACACTCATTTCTAATTTTGCGTGACACTAAGTTCAATGGTATGTCGCACCCAGAAAACCGAAATGGGAACTGTGCCCAGATAATAAAAAACTGGTGCAAAAAGTTGGAATAATTCCCAGCCTGACTCAGCAGCTCTTTTTCTATTTACATTTAATCTGCCATGAAGAAAAACTCTCTATTAGTGATTAGTCTGACACCTGTGACCTGAGAAATAAACACAGACTCTAACACCATTAAGGAAAAATAAACATAATGGCCGGCTGTTGCTTATACCCGACCTGTAAGTCTTCAAGATAAACAAACTGAGTAAAAAATTACATATTTTTAAATAAACCACATGATTTCCCCCTACGAATCAAAGACATGCAGCAGGGAGAAAAATGAATGTGCATAAACATTCAGCTGAAGTGAGTATGAAAATATGCAGAAATCACCAAATAGGCTTATTTCCCCGATACTGAGTTGAAAATAAATTGATCGAGCATCTTAATCTCGGGACGAGAAAAGCTGTGCCAAGAGTCCACACCAGTGCAGTGTGTGGCTCATCTTCACTCGCTCAGCAATTTATTCCACTGCACTAAATGCCCATTTACACCTCATTCTTTCTCCTGTCCCATTGACCTGATGCGTATTATTGATCCCAGCACCCTTGGCTCAGAAGTCAGTGATAAAGCAGAGGCTTCTGGAAGCCCTGTCTGCCTGGGGTCCCTGGGGCCCGTAGGGATGAATGGCCTGTCCGCACAACATCCATATCTCCGTGTTAATTAAAGACTTCAGCCCTACACAAAAACACTACGCAACTCTCTCAACAAACCTCACGATGCTCAAATAGTTTTCTTATTCCTTTTTGGCTACAGCTCATTTTCTCCTCTAAAACTGAACTCACTGTAGTCAATAGAAGTGGTTAGTGTCCCAAGGCCATGTATGAATCTAATTGTTTCTTTATCAGAGTGATCATATATCATTAATATAGGGTGTTTGTTTAAGCAAGAGGAGGCTGATGTAAAAACCTTCATTAGCTGTTAGTGTTGTAGACCACCTAATCCCAGACCAAGACAAGACCAGGACCAGACCAGACCAAACCAGCACTCCTTAAATTAATAAAGATCCACATTAATGCTTGAGAAATTACTTATGTTTAATCAATAAGTATAAATATAATAAGACACTCTGTAGAGCTGTTACCAATCCAATGAAACCATTTACAACAAAATCCATCTTCGCACTGGTGATGGTACAGAAGATGCATCTGAATTAGTAAATTACAAATGCATATTTTTATTTTATTTTGTATTTTTTTAATAAAGTGCACCTATTAAAAGCAATATCATGTTTGCATTCAAATTTTTGACGAAAGCTCTCTTGCTCTTGTGATAATGCCATCACATTAATAATAATAATAATAATAAATTTTATTTATAATGCACTTTATATTAAACAAAATCTCAAAGTGCTAAAAGCACCAAATTATAACCACATATTAACCACATTATAATATGAAGTTCTAGATTTTTGGATCCAGCACTTTTTAGCAATGATATCTTAATTTTGTGAGAATTTTTATTACGTTTGGTGACATTTTTGACCCCAATAATTTCTGAAACCGGTACAATAAATTAACAATTGAATGTGCTAAAATGTGATTAAATGTCATTAAAATAATTCAGAAATATAGACTATTAGATGGTGTTATAATTGGCCTCAATTTATTCAAGAATAAAAATCGAATTGCTTTTTTATTTCCATTGAAATCTTTAATTTGAGGGTTAGGTATGAGTTTAGCTATTTAGATTTGTTATGTTTTTTGCTTTGTTTTTGTTTCCCCTTTTGTTCTGTTTGTATTTTGCTGTATGCGTTATGTTATATTATTTTGCTGTTGTTTCCCCATTTTATTTATTTATTTATTTATTTATTTATTTATTTATTTATTTATTTATTTATTTATTTATTTATTTATTTATTTATTTATTTATTTATTTATTTATTTATTTATTTATTTATTTATTTATTTATTTATTTAGTTATTTAGTTAGTTAGTTAGTACCTTGTTTGTTTTTTGATGTGGCATTATTTCCATGATATTTATTTATTTACAGTAATGCCACTTAAAAAATGTTTTTAAATTTGCAGTGAAATAATTCCAAAATATAGACTGGTCTTAAAATGAGCCTCATTTCTTTGAAGAATAAACTAATTTATTTCTTTCATTTTAGGGTTAAACATTATTCTGATATATTCTTGGCAGGTTGTGCGAGATTCTTTCATAAATGTTGTAGTTTAAATACGTTGGTCTCAACAAATTAGCATCTGAAGCAGTAAGTTTGACATAAAATCACATTAATTATGTTAATAAATATGTAAATCAGGTAATTTGGTAATATTCCAGCAGTTGTGGTTTTGACCGGTCTTGAAATAAAATCCCTAGTCATGTAAGTCTGAGACTTAGACAAGACCAAGACCTTCAAAAAATGGTCTAAAGACTGGTCTCAGGTATTACAAAACTGGTTGCTGTATAACACCACGGCTCACTTGCACAATGCTGAACTACATTCATCTCATGGTGTCGCTCATGTCACTCCAAATCGCCAAATCTCCGCTCAAACCTTCAGTTCATTATCACGAGGCCTGTGTACTTATTGTAAGATGCACAATAGCAATCAACCTCTTGACGATAAGAAGCAAACTCTTAGTTCTGGTAGATAAGAGAAATCGCTTAGGTAGAGGGTTGACTGTAGCTTGTTGATCTGCATGTAATCATGATGGTTTAATTGAAGAGTAATTGATTGTGAAGTGATGCAGAGAGTACTCCACACTTGAGGTATGAGGTAAACATCTATTCATTGTTTTATTCAAAGGAGTCCACGGTAATTTTAATGAATTTGCCAGGCAGGTTTTGAACTGGTGAATGCAGATGAAAGACCAGCGTGAAGCTCCGCACTTAATCACACCATGCACAATGTGTAATTGAAAAGGCAAACACCAAAAAGCACAACATTTTATTTCCCCTCTCTTGCACTCTTTTTCTCAGCTTGCTCCCTCCATTGTATTGTTCCTCAGTTTTGGTGTGTGGGGCTATAGCTGAGAAAGAGACATTTATTAGCTCTGTAGCCCAACACCTTAGAGTAGAAAAGCCCTGGATAACATCAAAATGAGAAAGGTTTAAGTAATAATACTGACAATGAGGCGTATTGTACCATACTTTAGATAAAAAAAAAAAAAAATAAAAAACCTTGTTATTGCTATTGCTCTTCAGAAGGTTCCTTGAATGCCATATATATTAAGTGCTAGCTCATTCCGAAGGTGAACTTGTACGTTTTTTTTATATCTATGACTTACAGTTTTCTCTTTCTTTTCCCCCAGTGGGAGGAAGTTAGCGGTTACGACGATGCCATGAACCCCATCCGAACATACCAAGTGTGCAATGTTCGTGAGCTCAACCAGAACAATTGGCTGCGCAGCGACTTCATCCCTCGAAAGGATGTTCTCCGTGTTTATGTGGAGATGAAGTTCACTGTACGAGATTGCAACAGTATTCCCAACATTCCAGGATCATGTAAAGAGACCTTCAATCTGTTCTACTATGAGTCCGACTCAGATTCAGCCACCGCCACCAGTCCTTTTTGGATGGAGAATCCGTACGTTAAGGTGGACACCATTGCTCCTGATGAGAGCTTCTCTATGTTGGAGTCTGGTCGGGTCAACACCAAGATTCGCAGCTTTGGTCCACTTTCCAAGGCCGGCTTCTATCTGGCTTTCCAGGACCTGGGCGCCTGCATGTCTTTGATCTCTGTCCGAGTTTTTTACAAGAAGTGTTCCACGACCATTGCCAATTTTGCCGTCTTCCCAGAGACAGCCACAGGAGCCGAGGCCACGTCACTAGTCATTGCCCCTGGCACTTGTGTGCCAAATGCTCTGGAGGTGTCTGTACCTCTGAAACTCTACTGCAATGGGGATGGAGAGTGGATGGTTCCTGTAGGTTCCTGTACTTGCATGCCTGGATTCGAGCCTGCAGTTAAGGAGACGCAGTGTCAAGGTGAGTGCTGATATATGTGTTTTTTCTCACTGTGCAGTTTGTCTTATCTCCCGGTATCACATTAAGCCAAATGGACAAATCATCCAGTTTTTTATTAAAGTGTTTGGCCTAACAGCAAATTTGGTTATTCGACCTCAATTTAAGCAGAGCAAAGCAATGAATAAGTAAAAGCGTCTGTATGTCCATCAGAGTGGAACATTTTGCTGAGAGAAAGGAGCAGTCTTGATGAAAAACATATCAGGTTCAGACTGAGGTGAATTAAGCCAGGGTGTAACATAGCCACTGTGAAAGTGAGCAGAGCAGACAGTGGGAGGTCAAGGGTCAAATGGAGAGCTGGGAGTGAGAGGAGACCGGAATCGATTTGCGGACCAAGGGCAAGGGCTGCAGTGAAACATTAATGAAGAGCACGAGATGGAGATAGAAAAGTAACCCTGACAGTCAAGGCACCAGAAGGGAAAGGTCACAAAGAGACAGTGGGATCCAATGCATTTTAAGAACTACAAAGACAGAGTCACTAAGAAGTGAACCTCAGGGGTAAAGAACTGAATTGAAAAGCAAATTATTTGTGTTTAGAGAAAGGAGGATTATTAGTGGTGTTTGAGGTAAACATTGACGTTATGAGAGTTGGGGATTTGAGCAAACACTTTACTTTGAGTATTAGCACATAAGTTGCCCTACATAGTCTATGCTATGAACATGAAGGATGCCTTAAAAACCACATTCTACTTTTGTAAGAAATTTACTTTCACTTTTCCCCTAGTAGATGATAAATCACGGGAGAAATCCTGTTTAAATGTAAGGGGAGACTAGAATATCATGAGACTTAGGAGTAGGCTCTTTTGACTTGAGATAGTAAAAAATCATGTAGTATACTAAAAATAACAAGAAGCAATGCCTTATGAACAACAATGACAACCTACCAAACCCTAGCAACCACATAGTACCCTAAAAATAACATATTTGGAAATGCACCGTAACATAGTGGAAGCAAGTTCTGCATTGGCAAGCTCCATTATTATTATTATTATTATTATTATTATTATTATTATTATTATTATTATTATTATTATTATTATTATTATTATTCAGAAAATGGATGTAGTTTTCAAAGTAATAAGCACTTCTCTGCTACTGCCAACTTGACATTAAACCTGTGTATACCCAATGGGGAAAGTGGGCAGTCCTCAGAAAACTGCTGCCTGGTGTACAGTTAAAAACTCATTTGTTTGCTTGCTGTGGCTCAAGGTGAAAACCCTGGCAGCAGTGACCTGATGAAATGTTCTCTAATCAAGCCACCCGGAAACTAAAGGAGGGATAAATCTCTCTGTCACCTCTCTCTTGCTCGCCTTCATCTGAAGGCCGTTGGTCTCATTAATATCCTGCCAGAGCACAGTTAGGACATTCACATGAATATTAATCGACAATACCCCTTTTTTTCTTCTTAGTGCTGCATATTTCTACTATCCATTCATCCTCTATGCTTCCAATTTCACCACAAATTTTAATCACTCCCTTAAGTCCTATGTTCTGCTTTCAATGAGCGAGGGCGAGAGTGTTTGGGCAATAGAGTGTGTGCAATAGACTGTACTGGAGAGAGTGCAAAAGTAAGAGAACTCATGAAAAAGCCACGGGATTTGCATTTCTTTCACCTCTCCTCTCTCCCTCTCTCATTCTGTCAGGAGTGCAGCTAGAGGAAGGATGAGGATGAAAGGAAAGGGCTGACTTCTTACCTTCTTGGAAGCGATTAATCAGCACTTTCAACCCTTCAGAAAACAGAGTTTTTGAAGGGGAATTTCAAGCAGTCTTTCATAGGGTCTAGGATCTAGATGGTCTCATTTGTCTCCCCAATATTTTAGTTGATTTATGTACTTCTGAAATGCGAGGCAAAACATTGAAGACTCTTTCATCTCCAAAGTGATACGTTATGTGTGATAAACTCTGAATTCACAAGGCCTACACTCTTTCATCTTTATCACTGTGTGAATTGTTTTCTATAGTCCTTCTTCACTAGCTACCTCTGGCCTCCCCTGATCAATGATTAAAGAAATAAGCCCACGGTTAACTAAGTTAACAGTATCCCTGCACTAAAGCAGCATTGCGTCAATATGGCACATTCTGAGAAAGGGAACTTAGAAGGTGACCCCAGGAACATCGCCGGTGTTGTGTTCTGCTTTAAACACTATCAGTCAAGAAAGCAGATGTTCAACTCTTTTCCTGACAAACATTGCAACTGTTCATTATTTGCTGATCCTAAGCTTTAGAGACTACTGATAAAATGGCTTGGAATACTGGGAACTGATGTCATATGATGTCCTTCCCTGCTGTTAATAAACGTAAAACTGGCTCCTTGATAACTTAACAAGACAGTTAGGTGACATTCTGAGCAGAAAGATCACAACACCATTATGTGCCGGGATGGCATATCTACATTTATTGTAGATATGATGAAACGTGTACACAATCTCTGCAAATGGTGTCGGAGCTCAACAAAGGTCAAAGACCTGTGAATGACACACTAATCTTTGTATTCATAAGATAACAGCTCACGCTTTACCTTGTAGCCTTCAATATGGCTTTGTTTATTGTAGAGAGACACTTCCTGTGGTACAACATCAACGTTCCCTCTGTTTGAGTATTGATTGAAGGAGTTAATTTCGAAAAGTGCTCTTGTTTGGAACAAACAGGCATCTGTTTGTAATTGAAGTTGACGGTTAGCATATGCGCATGGGGTTTATGCAAGGCCAGAGTATGTTGTTGGAACTCGTCTAGTCATGAGGGGGTTATTTTCCCGGAGGAAAGCAACAGCAAATTAATGGTGCCAAACAAATACATAAGCAAGAACCTGTGTGCCTTCGTATTTTACAATGCCAAGATGGAAAGGATTAGACTGCATACTGTGGGTAAGGAAAACAAAAGGAAAATTAAGGCAAGCATAGCTCACAAATTGCTAATTGCAATGGGGAAATTGCTATTGATTTTGCTGTTGAATGCAATAAAAGGTTTGTCACATAGCTAGATGGAAGTAGTGCGTCGAAAATGAGGAATATGCAGTTACAGATTTTGTTTATATCTTTGACAGTCAAAGTAAACAATTATTTCTCTCTTTAGCTTGCAGTCCAGGCACCTTCAAGTCCAAGCAGGGTGAAGGCTTCTGCTCCCCGTGTCCGCCCAACAGTCGAACAAGTTCTGGAGCCGCCAGCATCTGCTCCTGCAGGACAGGCTACTATCGGGCGGACAATGACTCACCTGACTCAGGATGTACCAGTAAGTAACGCCTTAAACTAAAACCTCCATTTCACCCAACATGACCTCATATAATCATAAGCAGTGTTGTTTATTTGCCATCCAAAAACTATGTATATTCATATGTAAACTAATTCCTCAGTCAACAGTCCAAGAAGTATGAGAATGCTACGATTGTTTGGTAACATTTCCCTTTTTTCCTGTTTTATATTAACTTATTTCTGGTTGTGTTCATTGTCAGCACGCAGATACATCCAAAAAACATGTTTTCCCAAGTGACGACCACAGCTATTTTTGCCATTTTCTATGTTAAATGAGTAGTGCGGAAAAAAACAAGGTTTTCTTAATTTTAGTTACATGAAAGCGCTTAATATGCATTGAGTGTAAATGAAGCCCCATGTGACCAATTTTATTCAAATTTCCTGCTTAAAAAACATCTTAACCCCAGCCTAATGTGGTCCGATACTCTTGGCTACTTAACAGGCTGGTTTAGTTTGATAGTTTTGTTGGGGTTTGGGGAACTTATCAATTGGAAAGGCTGGGAAATCAGCTAACCAAACAACTAGGCCAGTGGAACACCAGCTTTACTAAACAAGGAGACAAGCCAAACCTGTTGGGAAACCAACTAAGACCAGAAACCGACCCTAGGCTGGTCTTTTAGACAGGGTTATGAATACTAAAATATCTGAACACCACAACAAGCACTTAACTGATTGAAATGTTTAATTGTAACTTCAGAAGAATAACATGACAAAAATATTTTCTTTTCGCAGCTGTGCCCTCAGCTCCACGCAGTGTCATCTCAAGCGTAAATGAGACATCGCTTATACTTGAGTGGAGCGATCCACGTGAACAAGGTGGAAGGGAGGACCTTCTCTACAACGTCATCTGTAAGAAATGTCTGCCCGAACGTGGTACCTGCACACGGTGTGATGACAATGTGGATATCTCTCCACGCCACCTCGGGCTTACTGAGAGACACGTGACGGTCAGAAACCTTCAGGCTCACACCCAGTACAGCTTTGAGATTCAGGCCGTCAATGGAGTCTCCAACAAGAGTCCCTATGCACCGCAGTTTGCCTCTGTTAACATCACCACCAACCAGGCTGGTGAGTTCAGTGAGTTGTTTCTCTTTCAAGTTAATAAACTACCTTGAACAGCTACTCTATTAATAACCATCCTTCACCAGCTAAAAAATCAACTACCATGTTCCAAAACACAACTTAAACAGTGTTTTTCCAAAACATGAATATGGAAAACAAAATATGGAAATGGCTACTTACTGTTGCAATACATTTTATTTAATTGATCACTGGACTCATGATAGCTTTCATGAGTCCAGTGCAGAGTCATGCATATGCTTAACTCTCTCCTTAGCACTCCATGCTAGGACCCAGCTCCAATAATGGCTCTGTTTGCTCTCAGGGATTGACCACAGGCATTGTAACATGACCCAGGCTGTTGTTGCACATAAGTCAATCCCAGGCTGACATGCACACCCACACAGCAGCCCACCCCCATGGTTCCAAATATTCAGGAGAGTCTGTGAGCAGATTATCTCCTAGGACTGTGCCTGAATATTCATCCACCTTATAAGACAAAAACTAAATATGGGCCGTCAGCTCAAGGGACGTCATGGTTACTTCCACTGTCTCCGCAGGATGAGGCCCCTTAATCCTGGGGTGAGAGTAAGCGAGCAGGCTGCCCAGGGAGTATTGTCTTCAGGGTGAGGCTTTTTTGAGCAAGGCCTGGGTTAGGAGGTTGATGGTTTTGGGTGGGGGGAAAGCAAGCTTTTGGGGGAGGCGGACAAAGAGACAGACGGAATAATAAAGAGCTACTAGGCAAATGGATCAAAGAACCGGACCTGGGGATTAAAACGTTTATAACAAAGAAAAAGTGAGGGAGAGAGAGACAACAGGCAAGAAAATAGGGGATGTTGAGAGCTACTATAGTGTGTGAACAGAACTTGATAACATCAGAAACCGGAGATGGCAACATCAGGTCTTAGGACAAATGGGGACACTTTAGATTATTTAAAGCTGGGTGCTAAAATAAGTAAGGTGCAATGGAAGAGCTTGTGTGAACGTGTATATATATATATATATATATATATATATATATATATATATATATATATATATATATATATATATATATATACACTCACCTAAATAATTATTAGGAACATCTGTTCAACTTCTCATTAATGCAATTATCTAATCAACCAATCACATGGCAGTTGCTTCAATGCATCTGGGGGTGTGGTCCTGGTCAAGACAGTCTCCTGAACTCCAAACTGAATGTCAGAATGGGAAAGAAAGGTGATTTAAGCCGTTTTGAGCGTGGCATGGTTGTTGGTGCCAGACGGGCCGGTCTGAGTATTTTACAATCTGCTCAGTTACTGGGATTTTCACACACAACCATTTCTAGGGTTTACAAAAAATTGTGTGAAAAGGGAAAAACATCCAGTATGCGGCAGTCCTGTGGGAGAAAATGCCTTGTTGATGCTCGAGGTCAGAGGAGAATGGACCGACTGATTCAAGCTGATAGAAGAGCAACTTTGACTGAAATAACCACTCGTTACAACCGAGGTATGCAGCAAAGCATTTGTTAAGCCACAACACGCACCTTGAGGCGGATGGGCTACAACAGCAGAAGACCCCACCGGGTACCACTCATCTCCACTACAAATAGGAAAAATAGGCTACAGTTTGCATGAGCTCACCAAAATTGGACAGTTGAAGACTGCAAAAATGTTGCCTGATCTGATGAGTCTCGATTTCTGTTGAGACATTCAGATGGTAGAGTCAGAATTTGGCGTAAACAGAATGAGAACATGGATCCATCATGCCTTGTTACCACTGTGCAGGCTGTTGGTGGTGGTGTAATGGTGTGGGGATGTTTTCTTGGCACACTTTAGCCCCCTTAGTGCCAATTGGGCATTATTTAAATGCCACAGCCTACCTGAGCATTGCTTCTGACCATGTCCATCCCTTTATGACCACCATGTACCCATCCTCTGATGGCTACTTCCAGCAGGATAATGCACCATGTCACAAAGCTTGAATCATTTCAAATTGGTTTCTTGAACATGACAATGAGTTGACTGTACTAAAATGAAAGGGGGTCAAACACAGTATTAGTACACTGTAAAAAAATTCTAGTGCTTTCAACAAATTATTATTTAATAACTAGTTCTACAGATTTTTTACGTTCACTCAATTTCGTTCTAGAAATTGTTACCTGAATTAATATTTTTGAATTGGCTCAAACTTGACTTCAACATTAAAATGTACGTTTGCTCAATTATTTTTAAAGTTAATTGAATTAATAATTTTTAGTTGGCTCAAACTTGACTTCAACTTTAAAATGTATGTTTACTCAACCTGTTTTTATAATTAATTCAACTAAAACGTTTTAATTAGGGGTTTCATTTTTAAATGGTTTTAATTGTTACTAGAAATTGCAGTGGAACTAGTTACAACATGTTATAGCGAGGATAAAAACAAATGAAAACACATTGTATCATCTGCATTTATAACATTTGTCATACAAACTATTCATTTTCATAAGAATTAATTTCAAATTTCTTTAAATAATAAAAAAATAAGCAAAGCCCTTGTCACTTTTAACGTCTTTAATGAATCTTTAGTTTTGAAAATACACACACAGTCAAAGTAGATACAGTGGAGCATTCCAACACTTGCCAGTGTTTCAGCTGGAAAAGGGATAGTTCACCAAAAATGAAAATTCTGCCCCCCCACCCAAAAAAAAAAAGTTTTTTTAATACAAACAAAAATCTATTTACCATAGTAACATATTGTGTGTAAAATAGGCCTATTGTGTTGACCATCGACTACTTTTATAAAATATTGACTGGATTTGTGTTTTTTAGTCCAGTCGATATTTGCAATTCTAAATGTTAACTGGATTTGAAAATATCAATTTATTTAATGTTTTTCAAATATATTACTGCAGACTATATATATATTCTTTTGTTTTATGTATAGTTGTATTTTAAATCACCCTTCAAAATATTCACATGCTTTTCTTTAGCACTCACTTCAGAGGACGAGAAACTGTTTTGTTCCCTAACATATGATTTCAGTGTACTTTTAAACCCTCCCATCCATCTAATTTACTCAAACATGGTCATATAAGATGTTACAACTTTACTAGCATGATGAATAAGTACTACACAATTTAAATAATATGTAACTTTTTCACATTAGAGTGATTTGGGAAATAATTGTCATGAAAATAACATTACAAAAAAAAAAATTTGAGATAAATCTGCATGTGGAAGACAGACAGTAAGAAGAAGGCCATGACATAAGATTAGGGAGTGGACAGAGGGTGTGTGCAACTCTACACATATTTGCATGTGTGTGTAAGTTGTGTGGACTGGATCTGCCAGACACTAAGCCTTCCGGTTTGTCTGTCATGGTGCTTGTCACAAGAGACTTTAGAATCTATTCTGTCTGTGTAGGCTGGGCCCCCGAAAGTACCCAAGACTAAGGGCTGTCTGATGCTTATACTTCAAAGTAGCTCTTTGGTAATCCTGAATGTGACCATGCTCTAAATTTGAAAAAGGGAAAAAGAAATTCAGTTTTCATTAAAATAGGATTTCTTTAATTTCCCTCCACATAGCTCCCTCTGCAGTTCCTACTGTCCACCTGATGGGGGCCTCAGCCAACACCATGAGTCTTTCCTGGCTCCCCCCTGAAAAACCAAATGGCATCATCTTGGATTACGAGATTAAATACCATGAGAAGGTAAGAGCCAGTGTAAGTCAATGAAGCGTAGGGCATTCAATCACAATTCCACCACTGTCATCCTCTGCTCTATACATAATCGTTCATCCTGACAACAGCATCAACCCTTCCTCTCTCTCTTACGCTCTCTCTCGTACCCTAACACTCTCCACTCCTTCCTTGATTCATCCCCTTCTTTTGAACGCTGATACCACGAGGCAGTTGCAGCTTGGCAGGGATGGAGGCAGGAGGATTTGCATAGAGGAGAAGAAAGAGCCAGGCATATCTGCTCCGTGTTTGATGTGTTGTACTGACAGATTAAACTAGAGCTGCCAGACGCTTGCTTTTGGGTGCTGGCTGGTTTTATATGGCTTGTTTTATCACTGTCCCCACAGGACCAGGGAGAAGCTATTGCCCACACCATGACAGCCCAGCGTAGCTCTGCACGCATTGAGGGTTTGAAGCCAGGCACGCCGTATGTGGTGCAGGTTCGAGCCCGAACGGTGGCAGGGTATGGCCGCTATAGCAGTCCTACCGACTTCAGCACCAACCACCAGCGTATGTAAAACACCCTATATTATAACATCAAATTATGTCATATCAAGCATTAGAGTGAATCTAAGAGGAACTTTTGCATCAATAATTGTATAAATAACACTAGAAACAGAAATCCTATAAATAGATCTGAGAAATTTGATTCTCTTGAATATGTCCTATGATATCTCTCTTTGTGTGCCTCACACAGCTGATGCAGACAAGACTCTACAGGAGCAGTTACCCCTCATTGTGGGCTCTCTAACAGCTGGGCTGGTGTTCATCATTGTTGTAGTTGTTATTGCCATTGTCTGCCTCAGGTAATTTTACAATATCACTTACAGTATATTGTTTATATTGGTCAATTAATGAATACATTATAGGCACTCACAGAAGCAGATTTATTTTGGGTTATCAGATATTTTGGATCTTTTACTTTGTAAATTGTATCCTCAAGTGCACATGTGCCCTACATTGGAATTCTGCAGTGTCCCAGAGATCGTTGGCACTGGCAGTTTCCATCTTGTGGCCACCTTCCCCTTTCCACAGCTGAGGGCACGACAGCTGTGTATTTAAAGCCTTATCATGCACACATTCTCAATTTTTACTTGCTTTCTTTCTAATCAGCACAGTGTGTCTCAGTATCTTAACTTGTCTGCGATTGAGAAAATGTAGGCCTTGGCATATTCCGGAACTGAATTTGAATTGGAAATGAGATACAAATCACCAGCGGGTATTATTGGCCCGGTTACTAGTTAGACAACAAAGGGATTGCATTACCATGTACTAGAGGGGGGTTGAAATTGCATTGCATTTAATGGACTGATAGTAGAAAAAGTGTGAAGGAAAAATAATTAAAAGACAGGGGAGAATTCAACAATGTGGCATTAAAGAATCCTTAGTATGTAGCAGGAAGAAGACCACCAATGCTATTACTGTTTTTCTTAGCTGTCTTTATGCAGATTTCACTTCCACAATTCAGTCAACTGAAGTGACATGGGTCTCTTGTGGCTGAATCTGTTGTTCTCTTTAATTGTCATATAACTCCCCTTCTTTAATCGACCTCAATTTATGTCCCAGAAGGGGCTGGCAGGGAAAAAAACAGGTCTTTTTCAAAATGCTTATTTTCCTATATTTAGTTAAGAAATTATGAACCTTTTGTAACTGACTGTATTGTCTTTGCTTCACAGGAAGCAACGCAATGGCTCAGAATCAGAATACACAGAAAAACTGCAACAATACAGTAAGTCTCTACAGAGTTCACTTGCCACTGGATGACTAACAATTCTATAAATATTTTTTTTCATGATGGCAGTGTGATTCATATGGCTATTTGCACTATTGAATCCCCTATAGTCACTCCGGGGATGAAGGTCTACATTGACCCATTCACCTACGAGGACCCAAATGAGGCCATCCGCGAGTTTGCCAAAGAGATTGACGTCTCCTGTGTGAAAATCGAGGAGGTCATTGGCGCAGGTAACCAACAACACAAGCTCCTGAGCAACAGGGGGAAGACAGCTAGGCACACCCAGGCCATACCTTTAGAGGACTTCACACCAAGCGGTACTTCAATCAACTCCTCCAGCACCAAAATTCAATCCCTTAGCACCTTACAATTGTCTCTAACAGCTTTACTTACAAAATTGAGCTTCTGAGGTTATCTTCAGAGCTAACTATAGAACTACCATTCCTGCTAACTTACCAAGCCTCTCCTGAGCCTGATTATACCTCTCGGACAACTAATTGTCCTCCTGACCCTATGATCTGTTAACTTCTCCGTTCATGGTGCTCCTTCCTGCCCTTGAGCCCACTCCCCTTTGTTTTGTGATTTTTTTAGATCTTAACATTAGTGTTAGTAGTTTAGTTTCTAAGAGCCAAAAGCAAAGAGAAGTAGGATTCTTGTTCAGTAAGACTTGCAGCCATTTTGTAATGGAATGGAGATGAGGAGCCTCATGCAATACTTCAACAAGGCTTTTAACATCTAACGCTGCTACCTGAACCTGTGGTTTCCCAGCTTCGCCTAAAGTGATGAATCCCTGCCATGTCCTTCCCTGACCCCTCTGTTTCTCTTGCACCTGCTTACACACTGGCCTAGACTGCAGACGCAAGCTATCCAATCCTCCCAAGCTTCTGTCCCCACCGACTTCCTACTCTACTACCCTCACTCCCTCCACACCTTAGCAATCCCTGCTTCTGCCCTTTACCCCTTCATCTATTGCCTTATTCTCCCATTTTCCTTTTGGTACTCCAACCCCCAACAATGCTCCAAAAGATTTTCCCATTTAAGCCTACCCCTTCGCTCGCCCCCTGGATAAACTCCAATAGCATCACCTTTAGCCCTGGCTTTTTTTGCTGTCTCCCCCTGCTTCCCCCTGGTTCCTTGATTCTAACCAGTAACTGTCCCTCTCCCCTTTCTCTCCCACACTCCTTCACTCTTCCCTCTCCTCTCCACCCTTTCTGTCTCTTTCTCGTCTGTCCACTACCTATGCAGGAGAGTTTGGAGAGGTGTGCCGTGGTCGTCTGAAGCTCCCTGGACGACGTGAGATCATTGTGGCCATCAAGACTCTGAAGGCAGGCTACACAGAGCGCCAAAGAAGAGACTTCCTGAGTGAGGCCAGCATCATGGGCCAGTTTGATCATCCTAATATTATTCGCCTGGAAGGAGTGGTGACAAAGAGTCGGCCTGTCATGATTGTCACAGAATTCATGGAGAACGGAGCACTGGATTCTTTTCTCCGGGTTAGAGATGCTTACTCCCATAATACAATTTATTTATTGTTGATTTTAGTTATGTTTCTTTGAAAATGTAATGCTTATTAAAATGTGATCTTCTTTATAAAAATAGTACCATCATTGCTGCAGTCAAGTTTTATCCGAGCAGTAATTTTCCAATAATAAAAAGAGATGTTCTCACCTATCCCCTAAACTTTTTTTTAAAAGAGATAACAAATAACAGCTGCTAGCTGTGACATTCAGAGATGAATCAGATGAATGAATACAAAAAGAACACTTAGACAGCAGACATTTCTGTTATGAATGGGTATGTGATTTTTCACTCTCTCTCCAACAGCTAAATGATGGACAGTTCACAGTCATCCAGCTCGTCGGTATGTTGAGAGGCATTGCAGCTGGCATGAAATATCTGTCAGACATGAACTACGTGCACCGTGATCTGGCTGCTCGTAACATTTTGGTCAACAGCAACCTGGTGTGTAAGGTGTCCGATTTTGGTCTTTCTCGTTTCTTGGAGGATGATCCCACTGACCCCACCTACACCAGCTCATTGGTCAGCATTCACACATTGATCATTTCATATGTATAGCACTTAAAAAAGTCCAGATTCCAACTGAAGTTAAAATTATTGTACGCTATTGCATTTATAGGGAGGAAAGATCCCTATTCGCTGGACAGCCCCAGAAGCTATTGCTTATAGGAAGTTCACCTCAGCCAGTGATGTCTGGAGCTACGGCATTGTGATGTGGGAGGTGATGTCTTACGGCGAGCGCCCATACTGGGACATGAGCAACCAAGATGTGAGTTTTCACTCTACTTTACTTCTATTCAAATTAATTTGAGTCTAAACTAATCATTATTTTTCAATCAACAGGTGATCAATGCAGTGGAGCAGGACTACCGACTGCCCCCGCCCATGGACTGCCCTACTGCCTTGCATCAACTTATGCTAGACTGCTGGGTGAAAGAAAGAAACTTAAGACCTAAGTTCTCCCAGATCGTCAACACCCTGGACAAACTTATTCGCAATGCCGCCAGCCTTAAGGTGGTCACCAGCACACATTCTGGGTAAGGGCACACATGGGCTGACTCATATTAGCATGTTAGTTAATATGTTTGCATGATTTTTTTATCTTCTCAACTATGCAAGCAGTATTAAATACTTGTTCTTTCATTGTAAATTCAGAATTATGGAGGCATTTGAATTAAGAGACCATTGATTTTAGATCAATTTCAATTGACAAACATTATTGTAAGCTGAGAAACTCTGACAATATAGAAATTAAGACCTTCAGTCAATAAAATGTTTGGTTTAATTGCTCTATCACAGGGCTAATGATTTTTGTTTGCCCGAGATGATTGTTCGTGTCTACACTTACTATAGGATATTTTATAGCATAAGCTGCCTTCCAGTTGCCAATCACTATATAACATAATTGATCAGCATTTTTTGCACAAAATGTATTGTTTCAGTGATACACACAGTAATTGTTAGCAAGAAGTGTCAGATGGGCTTTGACCCACCTTGGGGTGCCTGCCTCTGGGCCGTAGGTCCTGGAGGAGGGCCTCTAACAACCAGGAAACAATGGGAGACAATTTGCCTACTCTGCAATGATCAGAGGATAAAGGAAGAATAATTAGTTAATGTAATTCAGAGATGGGGATGGTTTTAATTAGCAAGTAACAGGATTTTAAAGGGGCCAATGGATGGGTGGCCTGCCTGCTGAGCTTAATGAAAGAGTGAGAGATGGGCTCCTGTTGTTGCAACATTAGATGTTCTATGTACTATCTTCAGTGATCCATTCCTTAACTAAACTAAGGAAAGTTTGTTTAGTTAATAATCTATCTCAGTGCTGAGTTAATGGTAGGTTAGTTATGCATGGACATTTATCCTTTTAGTTGTCTCCTAGTTTCCCTGTGTTGCTCTTAAAATCAACGTCCCCAAGACGTGAGAGCCAGACCGGCTCTAACAATGCTCCATTAAGGAAAGCTGCCTTCCAGGTTAATGACCACAAACCCTTCAGCCCTAAAGGCAGGAGCTTATTAAAAATCACTCTTCCCATCCATCTACAGACCTTGTCTTCAATAGAGCCTCTGTTCTGTTCTTATTAACTTTTTTTTCTTATGCTTTTAATTGTTAATTAATCTAATGCCATCAAAAGACAGCTAGGTTCAGCAGAGCAGAGAGCTTGCAGACAGGAGTGGCTTTGCTCTCAAACTTTGCCTCCCAATCCACACTGGCCAAATCTCATTGTTCGTTATTAAGACCCAAATCTGGGCATATGTCAAGTCTGGTCTCTGTTGGTTTTGTCTAATATAATTTAAAATGGCTGCTTTTGTGCATGGCATGTGCTATAGTGCAAAAATGATATTTTTGCATGAATCCAGGACCAACAAAAGAGGTGGATACACCTAAGCTTTTTGTTATACTTGGATAAATCATGTCAAGCATACGCAGACAGAGATTTTAAAAGAATATATAAGCATAAAAAAATAAATAAAAAAACCCGATTGATCTAGGATTCCCATTATAGGCTTATAGGATATAGGATATCAAGTATTGATGCATGCAAGGAAACACATCTTAATACCAGAAATGTGCTGCTTCATATGCACCCACACCGACAGCTTCCTTGAAGTTCTCTTTGTGCGTCTCCAGCCAGCAGGCCACAGTGGCAGGCCCAGGCCCTACAGGCCAGGAGAGGTGGTGGTGGGGGTTTGGGGGTGAGGTTTTGGTGGAGGAGGCCTGGCGTGACCTAACCCTCTCTCTCTCTCTTTTTATCTCCACTCCTCTCTTTCTCTGTAGGGCCTCCCAGCCGCTCCTCGACCGCTGTGTGCCTGACTATACCACCTTCACCACTGTGGGCGACTGGCTGGATGCCATCAAGATGAGCCGCTACCGAGACAACTTCCTCAATGCTGGCTTTGCTTCTTTTGACTTGGTTGCCCAGATGACTGCAGAGTGAGTGTCTGGACCATTTGTTTGAATGCTCCTCTTTGTTTTGGTGGTCTTATATTCGTTTTAATTCAAGGCATTGTGCACATTGTATTGTTCCAACTTTAAATTTGTGCAACTTTTAATTGTTCCAGTTAGGAGTAAGAGTGATTTTATAATAGAGCTTGTGGTATGGATTTGAGTCAACTGCATTGCATTGGACTCTGGTTCAAACCAAGCAATCAAACAAAATGTAGGGAATTTAAGAGGCAGTAGAGTCAAAATTTTAATGATCAGTATGGTTTTGAGCATGTGATTATTCTCCTCATCTCATTTTAATTTACTGTAGCATTTCATTCTCAGAAAATGTCAGGAACAAAGAATCCTACAAAGGTCACGGTCAAAAAAAAAATCTATGATTTGTCGCTATGTTAAATGTCTAGACAGATGTGCAGAGAGCAGTTGGGATCAAACAAACTAATAAAGAAAAAAATATATAAATTAATCACGCCCATTAAAATGTAATAAAAGTTGGAGGCAGGGGTAATTTGTTTCAATTTGGCAACTTGACAGGTGTACCAGTCGGTGGTTTTCTTGTGCTCTTAATGACTAGTAATCCTCCTAATGAGCTCCATTTATTATAATTTTATCCATCATTGTTGGCTTGATGGAAGCAACAGAGGAAAAAGAGAGAAAACACTTTTACATTGTGTGAAATTACTCTGCTAATGTTGTGCGATTGTAGAGATGAGAAGGGCAGACAGACTGGGGGCCGCCACGGGGCCAGTTTCTCCCTGACAGCGTCCATCCTCTTGTAGGCTTTTTCTTATCAGAAGGTGAAGAAAGTAAATGTTCTAGCTTTTAGCTACACATGTTGCTGTGTAAACTAAAACCTCATGACGGGATTAGATTACCATTGAAACAACAGGAAGCATTTTTATCATAAAGCCTGTGGTAACCTTTACACCACACTCATTCTACAGTATAATGACTGCTGTCTGTTGCGCAGTGAAACATTATTCCAAGTCATGTCTGTGGTTACACAAAAATCACTTTCTTAATGTGAAATTTGACATATGGTAGCCCTAGGTGCAAACACTTGCAAATCATTAACCAACGCTTGACCTACCACCAGTTTGAGAACTAGTACTGCACCACAAACTTGTCTCAGATTAATAGCCAAAGGGTGGGGTTCTTCTATTTGCTCAACCTAGTGACAATTTGCTAAAGGGATTTGCTCACCTGGCTACATTCCCATGGGAGCTTATTGCTTGAATAACATCAATTATGTTCTCTCTTATAGAAACCACTTTGTTATTAAAGGGATCATGAACTACAGTGTTTTATTGTTTTATAATGTTCCTGTGGTGCACTTGTAATGTTAGTTTGACATTTACATCAAAAATTGGCATTTTTCCTACCCTGATTTTAGCCTCTGATTTGAGTGCTCTGTTTGAAGGGGCATGTCTGCTGTAATTGGCCGCTGTGAGATGTCAATGTAGATGCCCATTGCTGTGATTGGCTGCTCTGAGACTTCAGTGTAAATGCCCACTGGTGTGATTGGCTGCTGTGACATTTAAGTGTAAACGGCCATTGCGGTGATTGGCTGCTTTAAGAATTCTTTCTCAAAAACTTTTAGCACGTTTTTACTATTACAGCTCTTAAGGTTAACTAATCGTGAAAAGTGTTTATTATAGCATTATATGTAGATCTATAGCATTACATTTCGATCTATGGCATTATATTCATATTGTGGTATGAAAGGTTGCAATGATGAGTAGCTGATCACAGACATGTTGAGCTCATGAGTGCAGTATCTTGTCATTGCAACTCAAATGAATGATTTCCTCATAACTAACAGTCCAAAAACAATGTAAAGAATAGATTTGTTGATTACGGGAGTTTTGACGCGAAGTCCAGTCCAGTCACTTGCGCTGTTTGAGTGACAGCTCCAGCGATTGGGACTGCATCAAAATTGCGACTTTTTTCCCCTCAACTGAGACATTCACATTGTTAAGAATAAATAAGCACGTTCCTAGCATTAGGATCCTTTGGAAGCCAGCAGCCATATCACCCTGTAGCCCAAGACTGGTTTCCCACTGAAGCTAAGCAGGGCCGAGCCTGGTCAGTACCTGGATGGGAGACCAACTGGGAAAACCAGGTAGCTGCTGGTAGAGGTGTTAGTGAGGCCAGCAGGGGGTGCTCACCCTGTGGTCTGTGTGGCTCCTAATGCCCCAGTGTAGTGATGGGGACACTATACTGTCAAAGAGCACCGTCCTTCAGATGAGACGTTAACCCGAGGTCCTGACTCTCTGTGGTCGTTGAAAATCCCAGGATGTCCTTTGATAAAGAGTAGGGGTGTAACCCCGGCATCCTGGCCAAATTTGCCCATTGGCCCCTGTCCATCATGGCCTCCTAATCTTCCCCCTCTCCTGATTGGCTTCATCATTCGGTCTCCTCTCCACCAATCAGCTGGTGTGTGGTGAGCGTTCTGGCCCAATATGGCTGCCGTCGCATCATCAGGTGGATGCTGCACATTGATGGTGGTTGAGGAGATTCCCCCTTCTATGTAAAGCACTTGTGCCTAGAAAAGCGCTATATAAATGTAACTAATTATTATTAATTATTATTATTAATGTTATGCCTGTATCGCTCTTATCTCCTTGTCATCTCACTAACACTCCAGTGGGTGGAGTGATGAGCTCTTATATGTCAAATTTTCTTTCTCTGTTTATTTGATAACAGTGGCAATAAGGTTGTTTATTTTCTTCTTGTTTTCTACAGAGATCTCTTACGGATAGGCGTGACATTAGCCGGCCACCAAAAGAAGATTCTCGGCAGCATTCAAGACATGAGACTGCAAATGAACCAAACGCTGCCCGTCCAGGTCTGAGATGAGGGTGGGACTGTTCTTCAGAGAGCTAACAGACGACCCCAGATGCCTGATCATCTCCACTAATCAGATGAAACTGGCTCGCAGTGCCTCGGACAACTTTTTCTTTTCCATTTTCCTGTTTCCCTGTAACGACTGCATTATTTTACACCCGACAGGATTAGATAAGATTATTTTGTACTTATTTTTACGAGCGGAGAGGAAAGCCCATATCCAAACGCCTGCCTCAAGAGGCTCCGTTATGGGATTGGCGATTGCATGCGTGCGTGTGATACTTTCTTTTGTGAGGCCGGCTGGGATTCGCCCAATCTCCAAAGCCTCCCATAATGCATTTCTCCCTGAAATTGACTCTGAGGGACTGACTCTCCTGGACGGATATTGCTTATGGAAGAGAGACTCCTCTAATAGTACGCATAACTTGAATATAAAGACAAAAGACTAAAAGTGAATATAAATTCACAACGCGTGAGGACACGAATCCCTCCAGCGCTAGCAGATGTTCTATTGTGCGTGTGATTTTGTGCTTATTCCCCATCTTCATATTGAAGGTGTTTTATTTAAGGGCACATGCCTCAAACGGACAGGAGGGAGAGGCACAGCCGAGGGCAAAAGATCACGGATGTCGCAGGACCGGATTTGAGGAAGTTGCATTTGTCCACCAGGTTTAAACTGACAAAGGACTTCTTAGAATATACCTGGTGAACTCAGGATGCTTTCATAGCTATGTTTTCTTTTTATTCTATTCTGTTGTTTTCCCCCACCCTGTTTAGTTTCTGTTCCATGATGGGTTGACATATAGCTGGTCATTAACCATTATATCAGGATTCTTTAGCAGTTAGAAAAGAGAAGGACTGTGATAACTTGTACTACACTGCGATAAATCTTTTTAAAATCAGCGTCTTTTTCCAGGACAAAATATCTAAACATCCTTAAATAAAGATTACGAAATTGTGCAATATATCAAGACTTGTTTTCAGAGAATATATCTATAAATATATCTTACGTTCGGCATAAACTGGATTATAAAACACAAGCTTAAGACATCAACTAATTGTCCATTGGGTAAGAAAACCTCTAAGGAATACTATTTTTGCTTGTCGAGTAAATGGATCTTGCTTTAAGAATGTTTAGCTGTTTCCTGGAAAACAAGACAAAATACTTTCAGTGTAAAAACAGTGCTAATCACTGACCATCTCTAAAATGAGTGTGCGTGTGTACGTGTCAGAATGACTTTGTTGTAGTGTGTGCGTTTCTGTGTGTGTGTATGTGTATAAAACAAAGGGAGAGTATAAGGATTATGCACACAAATTCTGTGGATGAACATTTCAGTACAGCACAAATGCATGGAATAATTTGTGACGAGGAGCTCCAGTTATCTTATATATTATTACTTAGGAATCAATAAAACTCAGACAGCAACAGTGTCGGCCCAGATCCGGGCCACATCCTGTACATGTGGATTCAATGCTGCGTTACAGATGCGGGCCGAATCTGGGCCGACACTATCTTGCTGTCTGGGTTTTATTTGGAGAAACACATTTTTATTTTATTTTATTATCCCAAGATGCCAAAACGAATGCTTAATTTATTTAAAGATCTGATGTAGATTTTGAATCGGCATTGTTGGCATTCAAAATGCGACATGCAACAACAACAACAAGAAGATATTTAGGTTCTTTGATGAGGAAAATGCAGAGGAAGTGCATTAAGAGAAATGAAAAGAGGTGTTGAACATCTCATCAGTGTTGGGCAGATCCCTGGTAAATCTCTTCAATATTAAAGCTAAGCCTTTCCGTCGCCAACACAAAGAGAAACTGTTAGTAGCAATTCTCTAACATATCCTTTTGTGAAGCTCACTCGCCAAGTGTTTTGTTCACTTCGAACAATCGCATTTTTGGAAACACAGGATTTCCGGTTGTGTTTTCAAACGAGATCTTCACCTACAATGAAAATTCATCTTAATGCTATGCGGGCGGCAGGACACATTATACTTCCTGAAACTGTCGGTTTGTCTTCCACATTCTTTAAGCCTTCACCTCGCTCATCTTTTTCTTGGCAGAGACAGATGACCAGCTTCTGAATGGCTCTTGTCTTCTGTTCTAGTTGGTTATGCGAAGACTTCATGGCCCCACGTCACCAAGAAAGATATAAATATGCAAAATAGTAGCATGTCGGATGGGTTAAGAACTAAAGATCGACGCTAATACAGAGTGTTATTACCCAAATCTGTCTCTAGAATAGTCTCAGTGCTTATATATTGCACTTTGGGAAATGGTACTGCATATATTCTGCACAGTGTTTGTGGTTTCGTTTAAGTTCACAAATCATGTAAAGGCTCCCTCTTTTCTCAATTCCAAGAGCTCCATGTAATATAACAGTGATTTAATGATGACAGACATTATCTTTTTTGATCTTGATGTAAATGAACCCTGTTCCTTAAAGTTCCTGTCCGCACTTCTACTAACTCTCAGAGCCACTCGGGAACTAAACGTAGCTGCTTTTGTCACATTCAACATGTCTGATGGTGTATTCTCTCATAACTGGATCTGAATGTGAGTGTGTGTGTGCGTGTGTGTGTGTGTGTGTGTGTGTGAGTGTGTGTGTGCGTGTGTGTGTGTGTGTATGACTGCATTTAGGTAAGGTGCTATTGTCATTGTTTTTTAATCAAAGCAGTTTTTGGAACATAACTTGCATGATTTTGGTTCAATAACCCACTCTATCTTTCTCTTCCTGTTCTTCTGTGACATTTTTTCCCTGAGTTTAAAAGTTACACTTTTATATATAAAAAAAACAAGAAACGTTTTTTTTCTTCTTTTTTTTCCATGCAGTTAAAACAGTCTTCTCATCACATCGCAAATCAATGACGTGCAAAAGCAAAATGTCTGCTGAGTGCTGTACTTATACAAGACACATTTCAAGATATTTTCTTTTCTTGTTCTTTTTTGTTCTGTTTTTCGGAAAGCATTGAGATGTATTTAATGGTGAAGACAAAAAAAAAAAAACAGCAATTAAATAATGCATTCTTGTAGAAATATTTTTAAAAAACCCTTTTGCAATTAAATTATTTAAGAAATACCCGTGTTTGCTGTGTGTGTTCTTGCGTGGCTTTTGTTGAAAGTATTGTCTTCAAAATACTTTCTCAGGCACAAATTCTTGCTCTAATTTAAAAGCCTGAGGATTTGTATGACCGTCCTCCTCTATAAAAGGTTCTGGCCTGTGTTTGATCAGGGAACCTGCCTTCAGATACACACTGTGAGACAGTGTGTGGACCTCATGTGATTTGATGGTCTTCATAAGCGTCCAACTATTGACTATAGAGGGCTATTTCCTGGATATTGTCAACAGTGGCACACAAATATTCAGACATTTAGATGTCTAACTTGAATTGGAATTGGTAATTATGACATGATATTGTATCATCTAAAATCGCCTTGCTTTGTCACAAAATGCTCAAATTATCAGATTTATTATTTTCTATTATAATTGAATATAATTGTGTTTATTCTATATAAGAGTGTATTTTAGGTTTTGTTGTGTTTTTTTATTGTTAGTTTGTGATAGTATGTGTTTTGTCGTTTGTGCTTTGTTTTTTTTTTTATATTTCTGCATGTTGGCTGCTCAACACGATTTATTTTTTTATTCCAAAACGCAGGTTATGGTATATTTAAGGGGAAGTAAGCAGTTAACCTCAACTTTTGGTTCCAAAAGCAGGGTTAACTGTGAGGTTATGTAAGTAACCATGGCAACTCACTCTCTGAACATACCCTGCCCTGGAGCAGCTCATGACCCAGGGTTAGTTTGATTCAGAGGTGTGTTATATAATTAATATAGTAATATATGTTATGTAATATATAATATTCAATATTATATATTAACTCTAAAGCACTATTATAACAAGATAATGTTTAGATGTTAATTGAAATCAAATATTGGCTATGTACTATATTAGCCTGTATGACTCTCTTTGGTCATTAAAAATCCCATGGCACTTCTCGTAAAAGAGTAGGGGTGTAACCCCGGTGTCCTGGCCCTTACCAATCATGGCCTCCTAATAATCCCCATCCACTGAATTGGCTCTATCACCCTCTCTCCTCTCCACCTATCGGTGGTGTGTGGTGAGCGCTCTGGCGCCGTTGCACTGTGGCTGCCGTCGCATCATCCAAGTGGAGCTGCACACTGGTGGTGGTTGAGGAGAGACCCCTGACATGAGTGTGAAGCGCTTTGGGTGTACAGTTGTACATTTGAAAGCGCTATATAAATGCCTCATTCATTCATTCATTATTTATTTTACTCATACATGAAACATGCATTCAATTAATTAGCATCAAATAAACAATACAATCCTTATATTCAGTGACTGAAGATGACTTATTAAACGAAACCACCCAATAGGTGGCGATGTGCATTAAGTGGGTAATGTAAATCACCATTAAACAAAAGCAGAAGAGGAAATAGAATGGCACGTATGTAAATATTTTAATTTATTTAAATGAATAAATGTTCTGGTAAAACAAACCAGTGTCCAGTGGGTCACGCAGCTTTATTGCCACAGAGATTTGGATAGTCGGACAAATCGATAAAAGCAGTGGTGTGCCAAAGAAGTAAGCTGATGATGAGTAATGTGTGTGTGCAGATGTGATATAATCTACATAATTCTGAAATAATCGTCTAATATTTCTCTAGCATGTAGGTTGTCGAATCCATCTCAATAGAGAAGAGGACGCTTTCTAGTGCCTGTCCAGCACGATCTGTGTCACAGCATTAGTCCGGTTGTTTGATGAGAGGGTGTATTAAACACTTTAAGAGTCCGTCCAGCAGCGGAGGACTGTTATTCTGACCATAACTGAGGAAACACTGGAAGCGGCACGGGTTGATCTTTGGTTGACCAATCAGCGGAAAGGGGCGTTTCACGCAAACCCACACATGGAAATGAAGGCTTTAGCATAAGTTCTGCTGGGAAGACTCAATTACTACGTCACTTAATGCCTTCACTCTAATCCAATGATATTCTCATGCTCACGGTATAAAAGCTCTGTACTTACACATGTTTGAGTTCGCAGATACTGAAGTGACGATTACCCCCATCCTCCCCACCACCACCAGGATGGCCCTGTCCATACCTCCCGGGGGGTCGGGTGCGCCCCTGCCCTCGTCTTCAGGCAGGAATTGCAGATCCGAGACCCTCGGATTATGCTCTTCGGACGGGGCCTACGCCAAAATGACTCTGTACACTATCAGCTTGCTGAGCTGTTAATAAATGCACTATTGTTAATATATTTCTCCCCGAGTCTTTCTGGTAGAAATCAAATATTCAAGCCTTTTATCCATTTTCTATCCCTGAACCTACAAATATAAAATCAAGCAGAATTCTCTCTTTTTTTAAAATGTATTTATTTTTTATGAAAAAATGTATAAATGAGCCATTTTCTAATTTTTCAACTTTCAATATTAAATCGAAGAAAAAAAAAGAAAAGAATGAATGAACGAACAAACGAACAAACCTTTGGTTTGTGTCTTATATTAATTGTTTTGTTTGTATAGTTTTGTTTTTTAGTTTTGTTCTTTCATTTCTTGCATTTTTTTGTTTCATTTTTTTTTTTTTTTTTAGTTTCGTGTTTTATGTTTTGTTTGATGTGTTATTTCTTATATTTAGTTTGGTTTGTTATTTAGTTTAGTTTTTTTTAGTTTTGTGTTTTCTTTTGGTTATTTTATTATGCTTTGTTTTTTGTCTTTTGTTTTTGTTTTTATGTTGTCTTTTTATTTGGTTTGAGTCTCGTTTTTTTTCTTCTTTTTTTTAAGTTTGGTTTTGTTATTTCATTTCGTGTTTTATGTTTTGGTTTGTTCTTAAATGTAGTGTCTTGTATTTTGTTGTATTGTTTCGTTTTGTGTTTTTTTATGTTTTGTTTTATCGTTCCCTTTCGAAAGGTGCCCTTAAATACTTCCGGGGTTACATCACAGGCTGCCGCTGGTCAATAGGATTACTGTGATTCGATAGGGATTTCAGACACGTCAAACTGATGCAGTGTCTCGTTCCCTGTTCTCAGGGAACATAGGTGACATATGTAACCTGAGAGCGTTTTGGTTTGCGTCTTATATTTCTTTTTTGTTATTTAGTTGTTTTTTTAAATGTTTTGTTGATGTGTTTTTTGTTGTTGTTTCGGTTTGTGTCTTATATTTTGTTTATTTTTTTCATTTTGGTTTTATGTTTAGTTTTTGTGCTTTGTTTTGTGTTCATATTTCTGCATGTCAGTTGCACAACATGATTTACCAGACATCAAAATAGGCTGCGTAATATTATTAAGCATTAAGCAAAAGTTAAAATATCAATATGAATGCACTTTATTTTTGAGTTGATTAATAGATATCAAAAGCGTATTTAAAGGAGGATTACTTGTTTGTTGCCTGCACAGACTGGAGAGAGGGAGAGAGAGAGAGAACACAAAAGGAATCTTAAGACACGAAACCCTGTTCCTTGGGCTGCACCAGATAATAGATTCAGTTAAGCAAGCCCTGACAGATATTATGGGGCAGGAATGTGATGACACAGTGCTTGTATTGTGTGCTATCTCTTGATTTGCAATGGCAACCGGTCGCTGTCAGTCTCTGCGGTGAGAGCCGTGACATTACAGTGGCTGGCGCGCACACAAGAGCTGTTGTCAGATTGGAAAGGGAAACAGAGGTGCTTCCAGACGGGCAAACCGCACATCCTACATGGCAAAATGTTTTGACAACAGCAGACGTAAAAGGTTATTTAGACCAAGAGATAACGTTTGCAAGGATTTATGTGCTTACAGAGCAGTATTGCTTAGCATTTGCACTAGTTTATTCATCCTTTGTGCAGAAAAAAATCCCAGAATTCTCCCAGACAAGCTCAGTGAAAACCTCAATTCAAAATGGTGGAAGGGAGAGAACTGTTGATTGTAATTATACACAGTTGCAAGAAAAAGTATGTGAACCCCTTGCAGAATCTGCGAAAATGTCTATAATTTAAACAAAATAAGAGCGATTGTACAAAATGCATGTTATTTTTTTATTTAGCGCTGTCCTGAATATGATATTTTACATACAAATGTTTACATGTAGTCCGCAAGACAAAAAAAAAGACAAAAAAGCTAACTTTATAAAAATGACCCATGTAAAAGTTAACACACTCTTGATTCCAAATCCAGGTGGTAGGCCAAATCCAGGTGAAAATGGTACCAAAGCTAAGGATAGTTAAACTGACTAATGTTCTTCAGAAAAATCCTCCAAAACTGATATTTAAACGCAATAAGAAAAAATAGTAATTCTTCGTCCTGTTCATAAGTGTTCACACCCCGGCTCTTAATGTCGTGTTTCCTTCTGGAGCATCAGTGAGCGTTTAAACTAGGGATGCACCGAATCCAGATTTTTGAGGTTCGGCCGAATACCGAATCCACTGGTTTAGGGTGCTTTCACACCTGCCTCATTTAGTTCGGTTGAATCGTACTAGAGTTCGTTTCCCTCTTTGGTGCGGTTCGTTTGGTCAGGTCTGAAAGCAGCAATCGCACTCGGGTGCGCACCAAAAGCAGACCAAACAAGCGTACCGAGACCTCCTTGAAGAGATGGTCTCGGTACGATTTCAAACGAACTCTGGAGCGGTTCGTTTGTGGTGAGAACATGATCCGACCTCGAACAGAACCAACTGCAAAAGTACTGATCATTTTTGGACTAAACCAGCTGCCGTAGTCGGCTGCGCTGACATTGTGTGCATGATATTATTACCTGATAGATCGTTGGCAATATTTTCGGAAGATGGAAGCATGTCAAGTTAATAATTAATGCACGCCTCCTCTTGAAGTGACGAGCGGTGCGCTCTCGCCGTTTACAGTGCATTAGAGCGTTCGCATCCGCGGTTCATTATAGAAATGTTTTGTTTGCATACTGTGGTAAATACACACAGTGTAGTAGATTATGGCCAGGGACAAAACTGGCCCGTGCAGTCATCTCTCCATAGTGTTATTATAGTTTGCTGGCTTTGCCTCTCCTGTTGGAATTTTCCCACACGTAAATTCTGACCAATTGAAAAGCAGTTTAGGAAATACGCCATGGCCAATGAGTGATGTGGATGTTGTCACGTGCTTGCGTTTTGGTTTGTTTCAACTGGTTCAGACCAAAGCAATCAGTGTGGTGTGAAAAGGAACCAAAAAATCTGAAAAATGCAACAATGTATAATTGTTTGCCCTTGGTTCGGACCAAATGAACCGAACTAGAGATGTGAAAGCACCCTAAGATTCTGCCGAATCCGAAACCGAATACCGAATCCAACTCCCATCCTTAGTATCACAGTAAACACATTAATGACACAAACAACGTCTACAGCAGTGTATCTTTAATTTAATTTTAATTTTTAAAAAAAGGCAACATTATGCCAGGATGACTGTGCCGTATTGCTGTCTGTAGATTCCTTCATGTACAAAAAAAACGGATCACCGGTTCTTTTACATCCTTACATAATGACGTCATTTCTATCATCCCGGCGGATGAAAATACATTCAAACACATTCATCTAAAGTATTTGTAATCAAAACTTAGTATAGTAATAATTATTATTGTCATAATCATCATCTTGAATACGTTTTTTAATTCATGTTTTGCAAAAGCACTCAATACAGCCACTGTTGTGCAAACACTGATGTTTTACACAGATTAAATAAACTTACATTGAGGTAACATAAACTTACACAAATCCTTGGTTCACCCCGTGCTCATATATTATCAGCATCCGTTTTCGGAGAGAAACAGCATCAGCCGTCCCACTCCGAGAGAAACAGTTCTGTTCAAGATGGCGCTATCACGCATGCAGTATCTCAGCTCACCGGTTCTCACAGCAAAACATGTCTCAGTTCAGTGAACGACCGGAGTTACAACATCTACTTCAAGATATTAGTTTATTTCTAGTCGGAGGGACTGTCACTCATGTCAGAAAGTGAGTAACTACAGTAACTTGTGGGATCAGTGCTGATTTGAGACGCGAACCGCTTAGAACGATTCAATCCGATTTGGTGAACTGGTTCGACCGGATCACTGAAAAGATCCGGTTAAAAAGAAGGATTAGTTCGCGAACCGGACATCCAGCGGCTATTGTTTAGGGTTCTTGCCACCACAAGACAAATCGGCATTGCAAATTAAACATATAGCTCGACTTGAATTGCCTTCTTGTGACTGAAAGTACTGCCAAACAACACATTTTCTGTTCACAAGTTCCATTTTCACTTTCTCACAGCCTACTGCATTCGAACGGTCCACCTAGAAAACACGTTGCCATAATCAACCGCGGCATCATCGACCAGTATCGTGTAGTGCAAGCAGGTTCGGTTCGGTGGAAAAAAATTCTAAGGTTCGGCACAAACCGAACCCAGTCAAAAAGCCCAATATTCGGCTGAATCTGGACCCGAATCCTGGATTGGGTGCATCCCTAGTGTAAACCTTTGTTAATAGCTGTGTTTGAGAACCAGTCACTGCTGGAACAGGCTCAAATATGAAAAAGGGGCTGGAAAACTGAAGAACTTTAACTGATGAGGACAAACAAGAGACTCAAGAATAACCATCACAAAACACACACACACAGCCGTAGATCATCCAGATAACCACACACAGGATTAAGAGTCAATGGTGTGTCGTTTTTAAACACACAGAGTCAATGGTGTCGTTTTTAAAAATTCAACTGTTGTTTTTTGTCTTGCGGACTATATTTAAACACATTTTATGTAAAACATCTTATTCAGGATAGCACTAAATTAAAATAAAAAACACTTTTTGAATGATCTCTCTTATTTTGTTAAAATGATTCGCATTGTCAGATTCTGCAGATGATTCACATACAGCACTTTCTCTTGCAACTCTATTTATTTGTATAATTAATTTAATACCAAGAAGTAACATTACAATTCTTTTATTGGTAATTATGTGTGTATGTGCGTCCCAGTTCATTGCACACTTCATGCACTCGACTGTCACAGCTTTAATGAAGGAGTGGGAGGGTCTGACAAAATAACCTTATAAAATATAACGGTTGAGCATACAGTTATTTAGGACACAATGTGTGTCTGCAGTTTTTTTATGCTAATAAGAGCTGTTAGCGTAGCACCAAGCTAACACCAATCTCTATTGGAATCCGTTGAAAGAGTTGAGAGAATCATGATATGTTGCAAGAGAACTTACATAAACGGCTTTTATCGATACGTAGTGATGTATTACGTCAACCTTTATAATGCATTATAAACGCAGGCTTCACAGACTGAGCATGCTTTGATGAATATTGTGGACCATGTTTTGGTTAAAGAAATGATCAGTACAGCCTCAGAAAATACAGAAAGTACAGAGAGAGAGAGAGAGAGAGAGCAGCCTCCCTCCTGGCAAAAGCCTTTCTATGTGTTCTTTGCTCTTATTCCCATTAGATTCGCCTCGTTCTCCACCCACTCCTCTCCCCCTCACCCTGTTTTCATCCTCGCCCATCTCCTCCGCTCTAATCCCTTTTTTCTTTCTCTCGCTCGGTGCAGAGGTTCAGCTAATTGGTCACGTCTGTGCCATGACACGGGGACCTGACATAATTGTTGGACAAATAGTGTGCAGTTTAGCATCAGGCCTGTCTCGGCTAAGCAACATGCAGACAGCAACTGACTGGAAACGCTAATTACAGGCCCAGCGCCACAACCTTTAATTGGGAGAGGGTTCCCACAAGAATGGGGGTGTTTGTGCGCTCATGTGTGCCGTTCAGAGAAGGGGTTGACAGTGTGTTCACAGCTGAGGCCGATGCCAACACCAGGCGGAAAACACATACTGTTCCATATGGGAAATTATGTATGATATATCTTCGTCATTAAGGGTTTCAAATGTTGAGTCTGTTGAACGGTCACAAATCACAGGTCATATTATGGACTACTTCATATAGTGTTTCATTAGGATTTCTGATGGAACAACCGCAATTTTATCAGGGGACTAATATAACATGTTTTATTAATTCTTACCATGTCTTCAGTTTCATACTTACCATGATTAATGAGCTTAAATATGTATTTTGGAGTACTGTACGCTTCCTGTTGATTTAGTCTGAGTTAAATTGCAGAAGGTGTTGGTGAAGTTACATTGTCCTCAGGTTTCCCATGTCACTGAAAGTAGTAAAACAGGTCTTTACCTAAACAGGGATCTCTAGATTTCTCCATTTTGACTTCAGAGAAGGCTCTACGGTACGACATCAAGCAGGATTATGCCATTCCTACCTCCAACCCCCAAAACAATTCTGTTCGCCTTGACTGATCCATCCAAAATGGCAGCCTGCATTGACCGTGGTGCAACAAGCAGGCCTTTGTTGAGCTCTTTGAGCGCAGCTGCGCACCCAAACTGGATTAGCTTGCCGTGCACTGTCATTACTCAAACAATATATTAATTATGAGATACTATAAAGTCTGAAACTTGTCGAGCAGGCACAGCACATGTATTTTGAACCTGAAACCCATTACTTACCTTCACGTACAAACAAAAAGTTTTCTTGAAGTTCATTTTAAGTAAACTTAAGTTTAAGTATACTTTAATGAAGCAAATTAATTTTACTAGTATACTCCTAAGTATAATAATAATAATAATAATAATAATAATAATAATAATAATAATAATAATAATAATAATAATAGATTTAATTTATAACACACTTTTTATTCCGAAGAATCTCAAAGTGCAACAATGGAAAAGGGGGAAAAAAATAACAAATTAGCCGAGCAGAAAGCTCGATCACCCATGGTACGAAGCCTGGTAGTGGGGACTTGAAGAAGCAGCTGGCCTGAAGATCTGAGACAGGGGGAAGATTTCAGACTGATTTCAGTTCCTGTAGATATGGTGGTTCATGTCCGGTGATGCATTTATGTGGGAGCAGGAGGATTTTGTAGTCGTTCCGGGATGAAACAGGGAGCTAGTGCAATGAGTGAAGGATGGGAGTTATGTGATCATATTTACAGACTCTCATAAGGACTCTGGCAGCACTGTTTTGGATGTATTGAAGCTTCTGGATATTTCTGCCAGAAATCCCACAGAAGAGTCTGTTGCAGTTGTCCAGCCTGGTGGAGGCAAACGCATGGACAAGTTTCTCTGCATCTGGAAAGGCTAAAAGGGGACGGAGTTTGGAGATGCTTCAAAGGTGGTGGAAGGAAGTTTTACAAATGTGCTTAATGTGGTCATTGAAGGTCATCTGTGGGTCAAACTGACTCCTATTTATGGCCGAGGAGGAAAAAGTGATGACCTGGCCGTCAAAGATGAGCTGGGATAAGGGAGAAGGGTGGATCTGATGAGGGATGCCAACCAGTAGTGCCTCAGTTTTACTGGAGTTCAGCTGGAGGAAGTTAGTTCCATAAATTGCCTTAATCTCCTCAAGACACGTATACTGTTTCAATACTTCTTGGGAATAAATTTGCCCACTTTTAGTTTATAAAAAATATACTTTTAGGTGTTTTTTCTAGTAGACCTTTAGAGGGTCATGTACTGAAAAATCTAATTTAACTTGATCTTTTGACATATAAGAGCTCATCATTCTATAAGCATATCCTGTAAAGCCGGGTGCACACTGTGCGATTTTGGCCACGATTTGGCCGTCTGGGACAAATTTAGCAAATCCTAAAAGATTCCTCAGATCCTAGGCTAAAATCTGACGTCTTTGGTCGTTAGTCTGACATGTTCACTGGCAGCCGATTAATGAGCGCTGCGATCAAATTTTACCTCAGACGAAATTCTGGCAGTGTCAGAAGATTTGGCACACAATCCTGCAGTGTGACTTCTCCTACGACGACAGTCAAATATCTCCGTTTTTCAAGACAAACTATGACCAAAACGAGAGCTAGAGATTTCTTTGTAGCCAGCATTTCAGTCCCGCGTGTAATGCAGCTCACCATCACCTCATTCATTGATGATAAACTCCGGGTGAGTTTTCTAGCGCACGTCCGTTTTTAGCGCGCCTTAACTATCGTGCAGTCTGACATTAATGTCAACTGAGATCTTACAGTGTGACATGGCGATCATGTTCGTACAGTCTGAAAAGGGACATTCGCAAAGGATTTTGAAAAATCGCACAGTGTGCAGGACCCATAAGTTTCAGAACTCAGATGTCCTTGTTAGTCCAAAAACAGCTTTTATTGTAACCAAGCCCAGAGAACAACTGGTTGAGAATGAGCCTATAATAGATGGAGAAAGACTGAAGAAGATCAACGCTTCATCATCACAGCTTTAGCTCCGCCTACTTCTTCATTACAGCTTTGGCCCCGCCTACTGCATCATCACAACTTTATCTCCGCCTACTTCTTCATCACAGCTTTAGCTCTGCCTACTTCTCTCATTACAGCTTTGGCCCCGCCTACTGCATCATCACAACTTTATCTCCGCCTACTTCTTCATCACAGCTTTAGCTCCGCCTACTTCTTCATTACAGCTTTGGCCCCGCCTACTGCATCATCACAACTTTATCTCCGCCTACTTCTTCATCACAGCTTTAGCTCTGCCTACTTCTTCATTACAGCTTTGGCCCCGCCTACTGCATCATCACAACTTTATCTCCGCCTACTTCTACTCCTACCTCTGGAGTGTTAGTGAGATGAGGAGGAGAGAAGAGCGATACAGGTATAACAAGTCTGAAACTTGCCAAATAGGCTATTTTTACATGTTACATGTATTTTGAACCTGTATCCAAACACTTACCCTTACAAAAACAGAAGAATACTTCATTTAAAAAAATAAGTGTATTTCCCAAGTATACTTTAATGTAGTAAAGAAGTAAATTAAAATACTTACACTCTACTGTAAAAAGTGATTGATTGACTTAACTAAATGATTTTAAGTGGTGTCCTATATATTTGTAAGTAAATAAACGGCAGTGGCAGTGAAACGATGTAACCGACGCTGGAGGGTCACATGCAGTAACAACATGGTGTATGTAGTAGATCCGAATTTCATTCACTCTTCATGCTATTTATAACATACTTCTAACATTTGTGAAGTAAGTTCAAATTCAAATGAAGTGCCTACTCAGACAGTACGCAATTTCAGATGCAGAGTAAGTGAACTTACAGGTACATAGGATCATTTACTAGCTATGTACTTCTAGGCTACTATTTAGTACCATTTGGGGATTGTGTGCCAATAAAAAAAAATAGTTTTCTTTGTTTTTTTCAGTTAAATTAATGTACAATATTATATTTAGATGATGTTATTTATTTAATATGTTGTATTTTTAGGGGATTTTATGATTCAAAATTATATTAATGCTGTAGTTTATAATCCATTTAGTCACTGTTTGAGCACAAACCTGAACATTTACTTTTCCAACTAAATCTTGAATCTTTGGAGTCTGAACTAGAAGTTTAGTCTCTTTTTAAAGATAACATCTGACAGATTATTGCTGAAGTGAGAAAAAAAGTTTTACATTTATTGTTATGAAAAATATATATTTTCAAAAACATGTTTTACTCTAAAATGCAAAAAAACAAAAAAAACAAAAAAAAAACAAAGCTATAAATGTAAATGAGTTGTGTTCCAAATTTGAGTTTGATATATATATAAAAAGCTTGCAATCAGATTGTTTTTGGCTGCAGTACCAATCGCTTCCACGCTTTGAAATGAATCCCCTGTTCACTTCCAACGAGCTTATTTTTGTTAACACAGCGAGTGCCAAAACATTTACCAAGTTTTGTTTATTCTGATGAAGTAAAATTAAAAAAAAAAAATCTAATAAAAACCAGAGGGTTAAGAAAGTATACTTGTAATTGCACACGCTTGTATTTTGTAGTTTAAAAGATGTATACTAATAGTAACTTTGTTTTGTATCTGATAAATATTATATTGATTACATTGTTTATTAGTGTTTCTATGTATAAGTATTGCTTACATTGTCAAACAAACCCTGACCCGAAAATGTTGCATGTTTTGAACGTAAGAAAATGTAAAAACTTATAGAGCTGCAGTCAGTGCACACTATGACATGAAGTGATATAAAAGCACTGGCATTTTTAACAAAAACTAAATGTAGACAACGTTCGAAAATGTTTGAAAAATCGATATTTTTTTTACTATTCAATAAGCATGCTGTCATGTTAGTGATGCTTTTTTAACTTTAACACGCTTCACTATGCACTGTAATGTGAACATTTCCAACACAAGCGCCTGTACTAGACCTTTCAGTCCCTTCGGTGTCTCCCACGTGAGGATGAATCCATTCAATGCTCCATACCTTGAACTTCTAATGGAAATATTATTCCCAGCAATGAGGACTCCATCTTCTCTCCCATGTTGTGTTTTGATGAAAATGAAAAGCCACCTGACCAGCACAGTGAAAGATGACCTTGAGATATGAGTGGACGCGCTGTCCTGTTTTTTATATCATGTTTTGCGGGTGGAAAAGGTTAGGCTGGGAAAGTCCAGTTAGCGTCTGACATCTCATTAACTGGGCGATGATATTTATCAGTCTTAATCAAATTTGCGGCAGACATGCTGTGATTATTTCCCAGAGACCACAGTGTCCTCTCAGCCGTCCTTGATGCTATGAGACCACCAAACTTGAAGTATATTAAAATATTGAACCACAAAAAAGGCTAAATACACAAGTAAAATAGTAGTAATATTTAAACACTATTTCATAATTAATGTCATTATTTATCCTTTTAAAAAATGTATAACTTAACGTACAACATAAATATTAGGACATATTAAATGTGTCTTTGACACATACAGGCACACAATTATATGATTATGATTATTATTATTATGATTATTAATAATAATAATAATATTAATAATAATAATAATAATAATAATAATAATAATAATAATAATAATAATAATAATAATAATAATAATAATAATAATAAAAATATATCATATTTTGAGCTAGAAATCTGCATATGACCAATTAGTGTGCCCATGCTCTGGGGTGTTTAGGTCTGTACTTTTGTTTATATTTTTACATGTTAAGTTAATGTATTTAATGTATTTATTTAATGTATTTGCCATTCACATATACATATACATATACATATACATATACATATACATATACATACCATATACATATTTATGTATTTAAAGTGTAAGCCTTTGCTAGCTTGTTGAAATTTCACTCACTACTGCGGGGGAAAATATTTATTTATTTATTTATTTATTTATTTATTTATTTATTTAGTTAGTTAGTTAGTTAGTTAGTTAGTTAGTTAGTTAGTTAGTTAGTTAGTTAGTTAGTTAGTTAGTTCGTTTGTTAGTTAGTTAGTTAGTTAGTTAATTTTAGTTTTGTTTTTGTTTTCATTTTATTTCCCGTGGAACAGCTTATGGATCTGGTTTTTGTTTTTAAACATATTTTTACTATACAGTTATAATTTTACAATGGCATTAAATGAATGTATTTGCCATTCTTATACATGTTTATGTATTTAACGTGTAAGCCTTTGCTGGCTTGTTGAATTTTCACTCACTACTGCGGTGTAAAATAATAAACCATTAGATGAAAATGTGATGAAGTGGCTAAGTGATGTAAATAATATTAATAACTTAATCTAATCTACGCTTAATCTACTGCTATTTAAACAGAATCAGTCATTTAAACCCTCTTTCTGTAGACACTGGCGAATCGCCTTTTTATTTAGCATGTAAAACCAAGGGAATCGCTTCATATGAGGCTCTAATATCTACATTACTGCGGGTTTCAATATTTCACCAAAGTTGTATAAATATGGTGTCAGAAGTGGGATTTGAGCCTCTATTAAGAGCCCAGGCTTTGAACGGAATTCATTATTTATTAGCAAAAAATATATCATTAGCTACAAAGTAATCAGAAAGATGTAATTATTCTTGCAACGTGTAATAAGTTTAATCCCTAATAAGAGACCTGCTGTGACCAGGTGGCCCAACTAGCACAACCCTGGCCGTCCGTCTGCATGGAAACCAGTGATTTTAGTTTTTCTAATGCTAGTTGACAGCCAGACAAAGGCGCTAACAGTGGGGGTGTTTGGGGTTGTGTGTTAGCATTTCTGCAGCTGTGTGAAGTAGAGTGGGAGGTGTTTTTATGCTCAACAAAGTGTCACCTCATTACACATCACAGGTTATCTACTGTCGCTGACCTGTAAACACCATGAGCTGTCCTCAAAACAAAGAGCGAGACAGGAAGAAGACATGGAAAAGGACTCGCCATTTGCCGGAAATCGGCACGTTGCCGCTAGCCGCGGTGCTCTGAGCGCGGGTGAATGACCATGTACCGATAGGTCGGTCGCAGCTGTGTTTTGGTTACGTGACGCACGGGCGGAGTCTGTCTGAGCGCGTCCCATTGGTTCAAGATGGCCGAAATGTGACTCCGCCCGCGGCTAGACTGTGACATAATTGCAAGCGGGGTCATAGAAAGGACAACGCAGGAGCATTGCATTCTGGGAAAACAGTGGGGGGCTCATTGGGGGCTGTTTTAATTGAATTTATTCGGCTATCATGCGGTTTTTATCCACCATTTTTTAAATAAATTACAGAAATGCATTAATGGTGATTTAATGCCTTATTTTTGGGGTAAACTGCTAATTTAAATGAAGAAAAATAAACTTTACAGTTAAAAATGTGTTAAGTACATGGACAATTAAAAAGGCTGTCCCACTTTATATTGAGTCTTTACTATCAGTTAGATAAATGCACGTATATGTTTTTATATCGCATTCATATTCAGTGTAAGGTGCATGAATAAGTACTAAGTGCATTACTATTATTTGCTGTATGCTTGATTTATTGTTATTAATGTAGTAAGTACATGTAGTAACATGAAAATAAATTGTTACTAATTGTAATCTATTATCTTTAACATTATTACTTTTACAATTATAATTACAGTTAGGGCTGATGTAATTGCATAAAATACTGTATATTTTTATATAAAACAATAAACATGTTTTTAATGTCCCCTTCTCTCTTTAAATACTTTGGCCAGTTCAAGAATAATGTATGCACTGTTATATGATCGATTTGAAAGAATTAAAAGAGCCATGACATGTCTGCTCGAGGCTGATGTGAGATTTAGAGGGTCATTTTTAATAAGTAATGCAATACTTTTTAGAGAGTAGATATCTAATTACAACACT